>NC_080484.1:14467500-14595000 GCF_030265055.1 Doryrhamphus excisus
GGTCATGTTGCGCTCATCGCCGTTGGGGGGGGTCACGTAGAGGGCAAGACTGCAGCGCCTCAGCGATTAAAAGAAAAAAAAAGCTTGTATGCACACGCCACACACAAAAAAAACACTCACCCCGCATTAACCCCACCTTGGCTGTCGGGTCGCTTTACGGTCACTGAGCCTGACAAGGATGTTAGCATACATAGCGTTAGCATGTTCCCATGCTAGTACACCATGAGGTTACCTGAAGGCCACCAAAGCTACTGGAGAATATTTTGTATGCCGTACGTCACATCCAAGAACCTAACATGGAACACTAGCATAGCATAGCATAGCATAATATAACATAGCTGCCTGTGCTAAAGTGCTAACATTTCAACAGCAACATCATGCTATCTTAGAAGAAAAGGAAATTATGAAACTTTGAGATCCCACGTCTGGACCTGAAGGATGGTTTTATTTTAAGAAGTGTAGTGAAGCCTGAAGTAAGATAAGCATTTTAGCATTCTGGTGCTCATACCCGTCCTCGCTAGGGTGGTAGGGTACATTGGAATAAACATCCATCCGTCCTCACTAGGGTGGTAGGGTACATTGGACTAAACATCTACCTGTCCTCATTAGGGTGGTAGGGTACATTGGACTAAACATCCATCCGTCCTCACTAGGGTGGTAGGGTACATTGGACTAAACATCCATCCGTCCTCATTAGGGTGGTAGGGTACATTGGAATAAACATCTACCCGTCCTCGCTAGGGTGGTAGGGTACAT
Source organism: Doryrhamphus excisus (assembly GCF_030265055.1). NCBI lineage: Eukaryota > Metazoa > Chordata > Actinopteri > Syngnathiformes > Syngnathidae > Doryrhamphus > Doryrhamphus excisus. The sequence continues at coordinate 14,468,257 of NC_080484.1, forward strand.
TGGAATAAACATCCATCCGTCCTCACTAGGGTGGTAGGGTACATTGGACTAAACATCCATCCATCCTCACTAGGGTGGTAGGGTACATTGGAATAAACATCCATCCGTCCTCACTAAGGTGGTAGGGTACATTGGACTAAACATCTACCTGTCCTCACTAGGGTGGTAGGGTACATTGGAATAAACATCCATCCATCCTCACTAGGGTGGTAGGGTACATTGGAATAAACATCCATCCGTCCTCACTAGGGTGGTAGGGTACATTGGAATAAACATCCATCCGTCCTCGATAGGGTGGTAGGGTACATTGGAATAAACATCTACCTGTCCTCACTAGGGTGGTAGGGTACATTGGAGTAAACATCTACCTGTCCTCACTAGGGTGGTAGGGTACATTGGACTAAACATCAATCTGTCCTCTCTAGGGTGGTAGGCTACATTGGAATAAACATCCATCTGTCCTCGGTAGGGTGGTAGGGTACATTGGAATAAACATCTACTCGTCCTCACTAAGGTGGTAGGGTACATTGGAATAAACATCCATCCGTCCTCACTAGGATGGTAGGGTACATTGGATTAAACATCAGTCTGTCCTCACTAGGATGGTAGGGTACATTGGATTAAACATCAATCTGTCCTCGCTAGGGTGGTAGGCTACATTGGAATAAACATCCATCTGTCCTCGGTAGGGTGGTAGGGTACATTGGACTAAACATCCATCCGTCCTCACTAGGGTGGTAGGGTACATTGGAGTAAACATCTACCCGTCCTCACTAAGGTGGTAGGGTACATTGGACTAAACATTCATCTGTCCTCACTAGGGTGATAGGGTACATTGGAATAAACATCTATCTGTCCTCGCTAGGGTGGTAGGGTACATTGGAATAAACATCTACCCGTCCTCACTAAGGTGGTAGGGTACATTGGAATAAACATCCATCCGTCCTCACTAGGGTGGTAGGGTACATTGGAATAAACATCCATCCGTCCTCACTAAGGTGGTAGGGTACATTGGACTAAACATCTACCTGTTCTCACTAGGGTAGTAGGGTACATTGGAATAAACATCCATCTGTCCTCGGTAGGGTGGTAGGGTACATTGGAATAAACATCTACCCGTCCTCACTAAGGTGGTAGGGTACATTGGAATAAACATCCATCCGTCCTCACTAGGGTGGTCGGGTACATTGGAATAAACATCCATCCGTCCTCACTAGGGTGGTAGGGTACATTGGACTAAACATCTACCCGTCCTCACTAGGGTGGTAGGGTACATTGGACTAAACATCCATCTGTCCTCACTAGGGTGGTAGGGTACATTGGAATAAACATCCATCTGTCCTCACTAGGGTGGTAGGGTATATTGGAATAAACATCCATCCGTCCTCACTAGGGTGGTAGGGTACATTGGAATAAACATCTTTGGCGTACCAGCCAGGTCCCCTTCACTAAAACCCATCCATCCTCAGTAGCTCCCAGGTTCTTACTTAAAGAAGCCGTGAGGGTAGCAAGCAGAGAAGGAAACAAAGCGTCTTCCTTCCTCCTGCTGAGCTTCTGAGGAGGAAGGAAGTGCTGAGTGGTGCAGTCTTTGTTTCCACAATCAATAAAGACAAATGAAGCCAACGCAGAAGCAAACGCAAGGAAGGAGATAAGCACACGGCACGTCTCATCAAGTCCCACAGCAAAGTCAGCATGGCGGCCTCCACCCTGTACTATGTACATGAATGTAAATGTGGCCCGCAGGACACTAGTTTGAGGCCCCCGCCTTGATATGAAAGTTTAATGTTTGGGAGAAAAGTCATAGCACAGACGACACTGTCGGGGTGCACATTCTGACCCATTTTCGTGCGTTTGCATGCGGAAGAGTTAGATTTGACAAGGAAATGCATCACGTTCGAAAGATCGACAACAGCTGGTTTTGTCAATGGAAAAAAGGCGTGTTGTATTTTATTGTTGCGTGTATGGCCTCCACGTGTATCCATTCCCTGCATCGGCGTGCTGCTGTACATGCGTCAATGACCCGATGGCTTACAAAAGCAAATGTACGTACATGTGTGGTCCATGTGTCATTGGCATGTGCATCCATGACGACCGGTCTAGTGTCGGTGGTGGTTGGTGTTCATCTCTCTCGACATGAAATAACACCCCTATAGTCGCCTCTACACTCCTATTAGTCAATATAGTAGACATAATACATGAAAATGTGATATGTAAGGCATAGAAAACCTGTTTACCAGCTTCAAAATATGCTTTTTAACATTATTAGAGCTCTCTCGACATGAAATAACACCCCTATAGTCACCTCTACACTCCTATTAGTCAATATAGTAGACGTAATATGTGAAAATATGATATATAAGGCGTAGAAAACCTGTTTACCAGCTTCTAAATATGCTTTTTAACATGATTAGAGCTCTCTCAACTTGAAATAACACCCCTATAGTCACCTCTACACTCCTATTAGTCAATATAGTAGACATAATACGTGAAAATAAGATATGTAAGGCATAGAAAACCTGTTTACCACCTTCTAAATATGCTTTTTAACATTATTAGAGCCCTCAAGACATGAAATAACACCCCTATAGTCACCTCTACACTCCTATTAGTCAATATAGTAGACATAATACGTGAAAATATGATATATTAAGCATAGAAAACCTATTTACCACCTTCTAAATATGCTTTTTAACGTTATTAGAGCCCTCGAGACATGAAATAACACCCCTATAGTCACCTCTACACTCCTATTAGTCAATATAGTAGACATAATACCTGAAAATATGATATATAAGGCATAGAAAACCTATTTACCAGCTTCTAAATATGCTTTTTAACATTATTAGAGCTCTCTCGACATGAAATAACACCCCTATAGTCACCTCTACACTCCTATTAGTCAATATAGTAGACATGATACGTGAAAATATGATATATTAAGCAAAGAAAACTTGTTTACCAGCTTCAAAATATGCTTTTTAACATGATTAGAGCTCTCTCGACATGAAATAACACCCCTATAGTCACCTCTACACTCCTATTAGTCAATATAGTAGACATATGTGAAAATATGATATATTAAGCTTAGAAAACCTATTTACTACCTTCTAGATATGCTTTTTAACATGATTAGAGCCCTCGAGACATGAAATAACACCCCTATAGTCACCTCTACACTCTATTAGTCAATATAGTAGACATAATACGGGAAAATAAGATATGTAAGGCATAGAAAACCTGTTTACCACCTTGAAGACGTGTGAGGACGTGGCGATGCTGTGTGAGTGGCGAACCCCCGTAGAGGAGGACTACAGTCGCCGTGGCGTCGGCGCTCATGTGATTAAAATAATCTGGCTGCTAAATCTCGCTATGACTAATGAACTGTGATACCCCCCCACTCCTTCCACCTCTCCCTCTATTGATTATTGAAAAGCTCTCTCTCGCTTTCTTAACACATTTTGCTCTTCTTTCATTTGTTCTGCTCGCCTCCTCGTCTTTGCATTCCTCGTAGCATTCATTTAGCTAATTTGATATTTGGGCTTGATAGGGACTTGATCTCGCTTTCTTTGGCTTGCAATAATGAAATCAGGCTGCAGCCCCTTCATCTGCATTAGCGTCTTATTTGCAACACTAAACAGGATGCTAATTCAGCTAGCCTCTCATTGGTTTAGCCACACGTGCATTTGCATAATTTGGGTGCCCGCTTTCTCTGTAGCGGGTGTCGGAAGGAAGTGGATGCCGCTGATGACGTGTTGGAGTTCTTTGATGCTGTCACAAGAAGCATGTGCACCTGCCATGCTATTCAACGCCAGCAGGGTCGCGAGCCAATCACAGGGCACATATAGACAAACAACCATTCACACTCACATTCATACCTATGGACAATTTGGAGTGGCTAATTAACCTAGCATGTTTTTGGAATGTGGGAGGAAACCGGAGTACCCGGAGAAAACCCACGCATACACGGGGAGAACATGCAAACTCCACACAGAGATGGCCGACGGTGGACTTGAACCCAGGTCTCCTAACTGTGAGGTCTGCACGCTAACCACTAGACCACCGTGCCGCCCCATTGCTATTCAATATGGACGTAATGACACCAATTTGCAGTCGAAGCTGACACAGGAAATGGTAGCAGATATTGCTAACTGATCAAGTTAGTCAAGCACAAAGGGGACACCATTACCACTTGGGGTGGGGGGGGGGAGTGGGGGGTAATAACCATTCCATTCAGGAAAGATACCAGTCATGGTTGCCGATACGGTTCAAGGATGATATTGGTTCATTTGGAACGATACGATCTTAAACAATTGAGTGACAGACTCCATAGATCAGGGGTCTCAAACACGCGGCCCGCGGGCCAAACATGGCCCGCAGGACACTAGTTTGAGGCCCCCGCCTTGATATGAAAGTTTAATGTTAGTGCGGCACCGCGCAAGTTTGATATGGATGCTGTATGGTATCATGTACCCAGAAAAAATTATTACGTTTGATTCATGTTCATGTTAAAGGTTAAATAACTGTTAATAGTTATCCTCCCTATCCGTGTGGAAGTGGTAAGTTTTTGGCTATTTAAGTTGAAAGGAAATAACTTGGAGGCTACCGTTTTGGTCGCTAGCTCTCTAGTTTGTGAGTTAGCATGTGTCTCAAGACCCTGCAGTTGCGCAATATGTTATAAGTTATAAGTTTTTATTATTTGCCGTTTTTTAATTATTATTATTATATTTATTAATTACTGATTGATTGATTTTCTTTATTCTTGATTTGTTTATTTATTTTCATCTTATTTTGTGCAGAAAAATAAAAATTAAGATATTTGAGAACAGTGGAATGTTTTATCAGAACTTTTATTGTAGAAAATCGGAACCAAAGCACTGAAAAATGTTGTATATTTTTCTGTTTTTAATAAATGCGTTTTTTTTTTTTTGGAAACACTCTTAGCTCCGGCCCCCCTCCCCAACTAAACCTGTTACAGCGGCCAAAGTTGCCGTGTGATTGGAAGCTAGCTGGCTTTTTTCCCCCAGCTTGACTAACGTGTCGCTGTTTAAAATGTGACGGTGTTTGAGTCTGACCCACGGCCCGCCACCTTGGCGTTTCCTTGAGTGGCGTCTCAAGGCGCGGCGTGCAGTTGCGGAAAACACAAACACACACAAAGCCTTGCCGGGTTTCGGTTCCATTAACCTTGAAGGCTGGCGGCACTTCCAAGTAGCCTTGTTACCTCGCAGCTGATGAGCTCTTTACTCCGTTCCCATGTCGCCGCTATTCCTTGCCGACCTCGGGAAAAGGGACGGCGTGACCTCAGCGCCCGCCGCCTTCTACGCATCACGTAGATGTAGAGACCAGCTGGTAATACGCTTTGGTATTGTTACCACAAGGGAGGGGGCCGTGCTGAGCATGAGTAGTGGGGTTGCAAGGTTGGGAATGTCAAGAGAAAATAGGAACTGTTCTAAGCTAGGGGTCTCAAACTCAATTTACTTGGGGGCCACTGGAGCTAGGGTCTGGGTGATACTGGGCCGCATCAGGTTTTCAACAAAAAAACCCCCAAAAAACGCATTTATTAAAAACAGAAAAATGAATAAACTTTTCTTTGATTTCGATTTTCTACAATAAAAGTTCTGATAAAACATATAATAAATAAACAAATCAAGAATAAAGAAAATCAATCAATCAGTAATAAATAAATATAATAATAATAATAAAATGGCAAATAATAAAAACTTAAGAAACCACATATAGTTGGTGGGTAGACAAATTATTTTTTTCAGATTAAAATGAACAAAGCATTATTAGAGCCCTGTAGACATGACAAAACACGACTATAGTCACATTTATACTCTTTTTATTTACAACATATTGCGCAACTGCAGGGTCTTGAGACACATGCTAACTCGCAAACTAGAGAGCTAGCGACCTAAACGGTAGCCTTCAATTATTATTATTTCCTTTAAACTTAAATAGCCAAAAACTTACCACTTCCACACGGATAGGGAGGATAACTATTAACAGTTATTTAACCTTTAACATGAACATGAATCAAACGTAATAATTTTTTCTGGGTACATGATACCATACAGCATCCATATCAAACTTGCGCGGGCCGCACTAACATTAAACTTTCATATCAAGGCGGGGGCCTCAAACTAGTGTCCTGCGGGCCACATTTGGCCCGCGGGCCGCCTGTTTTAGACCCCTGAGCTAGATGCTCACCAATGTCCTGTGGAGTTGATAAAAGGAGAAAACGCAAACAAAATGTTATTTCAATTTTTAAACAACAAATATGTTTTAAAAAAAAATATGTATCATACGGGGGCCTCAAACTAGTGTCCTGCGGACCACATTTGGCCCGCGGGCCGCATGTTTGAGACCCCTGTTCTAATTCATCCCCAAGGGTCTGCAACCTTCATCATGTACATAGGCCGTGTCCCGAGGGACTCAAACCAACTTCTGCCTCAGAAGACGCAGATTCTGGGAGGCTTTTCGAAGGTACTCAATCCCGGATCTGTTAAAAATGGTCTCCCTGTCAAAGGGGACAAAGAGGGTTCTAAAAAGCAGTGGTCATATGCAAGTATATTCACTGAGGAATATCCGTCTGGAGAACACCATGGTCCGTATCGGAATTCCCTATTCCCCAAGGCCTCATAGTCGCACTGCTGTTTTAGCGGCAAGGAGGTCAAAGGGCCGCCTAGCGATGCCCGTAAAACTGTACTGTTCCATTAGCATCCGTTTGCTATTCTGCAGGAAAAACGCGCTAAATGCCAGGCGAGTACGGCGCCTTGTTTTATTTATGAAGACGTTTTCCGTGGAGACGTTGATTATCCTGCGTTGCTTCCAAGCCGACCCCTTCGGACTCCGACGCCTCCTCAACCGTGACCGAGGCCTGTTGCTGATTTCTCTTGTCGGAAATGAGCGCTTGTTAAAAAAGCTTCACGGTTCAGCGTTTGATGCCGACCATGTGATGACGCCGTTGTCGTAAGCTGCCCTTGATGCAGTCGATCGGTGAGGCGTCGTTTCGTCAGCATGGCTGCGGCCCAGGTTGTTCAGGCGGCGTGATGTCATACCATCATTAGACAAACGGACATCTAAGATCCAAAAAGATGTTCAAATCCGGCAGTCTTGGCTGAGTGCTGCACGCCCGTGCTTGTCCTCCTCCGACAGCCAACGTCCTGAAGCTGCAGCACACATGAGACATTTCAATAACGCCGCCGCCGCAGGAAGTCGAGCGGCATGAATGGAGAGAACCAATCTCAGACCGGTCTTGGCGTGCTAGGCGTGCTAACATCCAGTCCAAGTCGTTGTGTTCTTGCTAAGTGCTTCAGAACGGGGCGCCTCGCTGTTTCTGCAAGAGGGTTTAAAAACATCGTATTACATACACTGTATCAACGATATGCACGGTGGATGAGTGGTTTGCGCATAGGCCACACAGCTTAGAGACCTGGGTTGGAATCTCCTCTTGGGCATCTCTTTGTGGGATTTGCATGTTCTCCCCGTGCATGCTTGGCTTTACTCCGGGTACACTTCCCTCCCCCATTTCAAAAACATGCTAGCTAACAGTACCATCATACTGATGGATTATAATAATAATAATGGGCGGCACAGTGGTCTAGGGGTTAGCGCGCAGACCTCACAGCTAGGAGACCAGGGTTCAATCCCACCTTCGGGCATCTCTGTGTGGAGTTTGCATGTTCTCCCCGTGCATGCGTGGGTTTTCTCCGGGTACTCCGGTTTCCTCCCACATTCCAAAAACATGCTAGGTTAATTAGCCACTCCAAATTGTCCATAGGTATGAATGTGAGTGTGAATGGTTGTTTGTCTATATATGTGCCCTGTGATTGGCTGGCCACCAGTCCAGGGTGTACCCCGCCTCACGCCCGAAGACAGCTGGGATAGGCTCCAGCACCCCCGCGACCCTCGTGAGGAAAAAGCGGTAGAAAATGAATGAATGAATGAATAATAATAATAATAATATCAACATGATGTTATTATTATTAGGAATATTGGGCTGCACGGTGGACGAGTGGTTAGCGCACACACTAGCGTGGGTTTTCTCCAGGTACTCCGGTTTCCTCCCACATTCCAAAAACATGCTAGGTTAATTAGCCACTCCAAATTGTCCATAGGTATGAATGTGAGTGTGAATGGTTGTTTGTCTATATGTGCCCTAGAAAATGAATGAATGAATGAATGCTGGGATGTGTTCCTTCCATCCCATTGGACCAGACTGTCCTATTATTTCATGCTGTCTTTTATACCCCCCCCCCCCAATCTTCCTGGTCCATGGTCCACGTCTTGTATCACACGCTGTCACTCTGGCGACATATTAAAAAGGCAAGATAGCGACGCTGGTGTTATTGCCAGGAAAGTGATTTAGCACTAGCTCGTGTTGATGAAAGAACGTGTGTGTGTGTGTATGTGTGTGTTCACCACTTCTTCGTCTCCTCGCCACGCTTTCTCATTTGGCCTTCCTCCTCTTCTTCTTCGTCATCATCTTCTTTTTGCTTTTATCTCACGTCTGGCCTCCGTCGCCCAGCAGCCTCGCCCCGTTTCTCTGGTTGGTCTTCTTGTGCGGCTCATTGGCTTGTGGCGAAGAAGTTCTTTTCATTCATTTGGATTTTATGGTTTTAGTGATGGATGGTACAAATAGACATGACTATTAACATCCACAACTTCTAACCATCCACACCAAAACCTTTTAAGACTTGAGTCTAAAAACCCCACACATCAATGCATCATGGTGATGTCATCATGATCATATTGGCGTGATGATGCGGCATGTGTGGTTAGCATGTAGGCCACAGGTGGGTCCTGTGTTTGGTTGTCCGCATGGACATCTCTGTGTGGAGTTTGCATGTTCTCCCCGTGTGGCTTTTCTCCGGGTACTCCGGTTTCCTCCCACATTCCAAAAACATGCTAGCTTCTCCAAATTGTCCATAGGTATGAATGTGAGTGTGAATGGTTGTTTGTCTATATATGTGCCCTGTGATTGGCTGGCCACCAGTCCAGGGTGTACCCCGCCTCACGCCCGAAGACAGCTGGGATAGGCTCCAGCATACGCCCACCCTAGTGAGAACAAAGTGTTGATTATTGTGTGTTCTTCATCCAAGTAGAACACAAACATACACGTAATAAAGATAATGAAAGTATTCGGGCTGGAATCTGTCCATAGTGTCCCCAATTGTTTGGAGGACATGCTAGCACACATGGAGTCCACATGAAGTACAATCAAAGCTCAAGCATCATTCATCAAAGATGTTTTGCCCGAGGGGGGGCCAGGATGAAGTCATCATGTGATGCATTTGCCAGGGGACTGATGGCACGGCAACACAGTAGGCCGCGTCCTTTGGCAAAGGTCAGGGGTGGATCGCTCTGTCCGGCGGTACGTGTGGTTGCCATGACGGGCGTGGAGAGGTGTTTGAATGGGGTTGGAGATCCCCCCCGTGCCCCCCCCCCTTCCCGCCCCACCACCAGTCAATAAGCCTGGCTCATGACAGACTTGGATAAACCTGAACGTTGAGTCTTTTCTTGCTTCCTGGGAGGTCAGGCCTGGGGAGCATCGCTATGGCGATGAAGCCAAATCCAACGGTAGAAGAAGCGGGGCATCGCTATGGCAACTGAGGTGACCCCTGCTGTGCTAACGCTGCTAGCGGAAATCTACAATGCAAATCCCATGTAGTTTGACGGTGACGGATGACATAATCAGTGCCAGGACACGCCCCCAACGTAGACCAGGTGTGGGAAGACTGGGACTTGGAAGAGGTGACGCTGCCACGCCTCACAAAAACCGAAGTCGCATGAACGCATGGCGTGATTGGCGTCTGAAAGCAAACACATCTTCTCACGGTTGTCAATAAGATGAGTGGGGGGGGCGGAGTGTGAGAAAGCCTCTCCGATTCAAGATTAGCACCTGATCCTTGTCGGAATGATCGCTGATTACCTCGTGCTTCACATTTATTTGTGATTCCAACGCTTCCCAGTTGTCCCGTAACGCCAGCTATTTAAGTCAAGCCAGGCGCGTGTTGCCATGAATCACGCCAGCACGAGCTATTTGGGCTGCACACAATAGCCCGGGAGGGGCCCAAAGGCTGCTTCTTTCCTTTTTTCACGTGTCCTATATTATTACGGCCCTTCCTGACGTTCCCGACTCCTTTTCAGAGCACTAATGAGGTGTAGCCATTGTAGCACAAGTACTAATTCTCCTCAAGCCGCTGGGATTAATTGCATGGTCTAATGCCAAGAATCAATCCCAAAAATGGGGCTGAAAAGCAGTGGCCTTCATTCAAGCAGGTACAGCAGGAATGGCTGCTGGTGGTGTTTGTGTGGAGTACAAGAGAGCAGGAATGGCTACTCGTGGTGTACAAGAGAGCAGGTTTGGCTGCTGGTGGTGTTTATGTGGAATAAAAGAGAGCAGGAATGGCTACAGGTGGTGTTTTTGTAGACTACAAGAGAGCAGGAATGGCAACTAGTGGTGTTTGTGTTGAGTACAAGAGAGCAGGAATGGCTGCTGGTGTTTGTGTGGAGTTCAAGAGAGCAGGAATTGCTGCTGTTGGTGTTTTTGTGGAGTACAAGAGAGCAGGAATGGCTGCTGTTGGTGTTTGTGTTGAGTACAAGAGAGCAGGAATGGCTACCAGTGGTGTTTATGTGGAATACAAGAGAACAGGAATGGCTACAGGTGGTGTTTTTGTGGACTACAAGAGAGCAGGAATGGCAACTAGTGGTGTTTGTGTGGAATACAAGAGAGCAGGAATGGCTAATAGTGGTGTTTATGTGGAGTACAAGAGAGCAGGAATGGCAACTAGTGGTGTTTATGTTGAGTACAAGAGAGCAGGAATGGCTAATAGTGTTTGTGTGAAATACAAGAGAGCAGGAATGGCTAATAGTGGTGTTTGTGTGGAGTACAAGAGAGCAGGAATGGCTGCTGGTGTTTGTGTGGAGTACAAGAGAGCAGGAATGACTGCTGGTGGTGTTTATGTGGAGTACAAGAGAGCAGGAATGGCTGCTGGTGTTTGTGTGGAGTACAAGAGAGCAGGAATGACTGCTGGTGGTGTTTATGTGGAGTACAAGAGAGCAGGAATGGCTACAGGTGGTGTTTTTGTGGACTACAAGAGAGCAGGAATGGCAACTAGTGGTGTTTGTGTGGAATACAAGAGAGCAGGAATAGCTGCTGGTGGTGTTTGTGTGGACTACAAGAAAGCAGGAATGGCTGCTGGTGGTGTTTGTGTGGAATACAAGAGAGCAGGAATGGCATCTGGTGGTGTTTGTGTGGAGTACAAGAGAGCAGGAATGGCTAATAGTGGTGTTTGTGTGGAGTACAAGAGAGCATGAATGGCTGCTGGTGTTTGTGTGGAGTACAAGAGAGCAGGAATGACTGCTGGTGGTGTTTGTGTTGAGTACAAGAGAGCAGGAATGGCTGCTGGTGGTGTTTGTGTGGAATACAAGAGAGCAGGAATGGCTACTAGTGGTGTTTGAGTGGAGTACAAGAGAGCAGGAATGACTCCTGGTGGTGTTTGTGCTGCATGCAAACCAGAAGAGGAACATCTCCCTCATCTTTGTCTTGTCCTCCATCACAGCAGGTGCACGCTGAAGAGCTTTCTCGTGGAGCTTTGCCCTTTTATTGCTTAGTCGTGCTGACTTGTGTGTACAAACATCATGCCTGTGTGTGTGTGTGTGTGTGTGTGTTTTGCTGTTTAAATGTCAGGATGAACATTGTGTTGTCCTGGAGGAACTGTCAGCACATTCACTGCTTTGTGTGTGTGTGTGTGTGTGTGTGTCTCAGGGCTGCTCATTTACAGCAATATCTTGTTCTTGTACAACTTACAACACGTCCACTTACACATTTGTAGCACACACACTCATATGAATTGATGGTGTGTGTGTGTGTGTGTGTGTGTGTGTGTGCATGTAAAAACATGGCAGATGCCGGGTCAATGAAGGTAAATACGACCACAGATTGGAAATGGAGCGCATTGCTAGCAGGCGTGTTTGGAATGTGCCAGCAAAGCATACATCACATACTACACACACACACACATTCTACACACACACACACACACACACACACACACTGACTTTTCTGCTCATTTGCTTCCTCGCAACCGTGTCTGTGTGGCATCCACGTCCATCTGTTGCGTCCATCTTTCCTCACGTCATCCTGCGTGTCCCCCGTGTGCTTTCGTGTCACACAGCTGATGTGTCGCCTGACGCGCCTCAGTGACAGACGCCACTCCTGAAGGAGGATATTGCACAACGGCAGCAAGAGAACCGATGTTGTCGTGGAGCCTCTGAGCCAGCCTTGATGCTCGATGTAATGCGTCTAACTCCATGTCACGTGACGTTCAAAATAAGATGGAAAATAAATAAACAAACAAGAATAAAGAAAATAATAATATAATAATAATAATAATAAAACGGCATATAATAAAAACTTAAGAAACCACATATAGTTGGTGGGTAGACAAATTATTTTTTTCAGATTAAAATGAACAAAGCATTATTAGAGCCCTGTTGACATGACAAAACACGACTATAGTCACATTTATACTCTTTTTATTTACAACATATTGCGCAACTGCAGGGTCTTGAGACACATGCTAACTCGCAAACTAGAGAGCTAGCGACCTAAACGGTAGCCTTCAAGTTATTTCCTTTCAACTTAAATAGCCAAAAACTTACCACTTCCACACGGATAGGGAGGATAACTATTAACAGTTATTTAACCTTTCCACGATGTGGAGCTGACGCCGCTGCTGTCCCGCCTGCTGATGGGGGGGGCAGCGCGATGGAATGAAGGGCTGAGATGAGTGCTGATTTGCAGGCTGTTTATCCTTTCATGCCAGACGCTTTGGACTGCAAGGTCAGCGGCGTGAGCGTGTCCTGCATGAAGCTGTCAATCAGGACCATATGCTGCGTGCCTCTCGACTTCATCTTGTTTTCACGGAGATGCTTAGTAGCCTTACGCATACGACAGTGCTGCTTGGCACCACACATGGAAACAAGGACAGACGATACTGAGCACCCGTATGATACATATTTAAAAAAAAAAAACCAAACACATTTGTTGTTTAAAAATTGAAATAACTTGAGATGCACTTTTTTTCCATGAGCATTTTGTTTGCGTTTTCTCCTTTTATCAACTCCACAGGACATTGGTCAGCATCTAGCGCAGGGGTCTCAAACACGCGACCCGCGGGCCAAATGTGGTCCGCAGGACACTAGTTTGAGGCCCCCGCCTTGATATGAAAGTTTAATGTTTGATATGGATGCTGTATGGTATCATGTACCCAGAAAAAAATATTATGTTTGATTCATGTTCATGTTAAAGGTTAAATAACTGTTAATAGTTATCCTCCCTATCCGTGTGGAAGTGGTCGGTTTTTGGCTATTTAAGTTGAAAGGAAATAATAATTACTTTAATATTGCCGAAACGATATTTTCTTACACCCCTAATTGTGAGCATCCTACTTCCTGCGTCCATGTCCCCAAAAAAAACTCTATTGGCGGCTCCTCCCCAGAGTGCGTCTGCATGTCGTTACTGATGTGATGAATTCTCCCTCTTATGGCATCTGGCAGACAGTACAGATGTGTTGGATGTCGGGTTACCCCCCCCCCCCCCCCCCCCCCCCAAAAAAAAGGAGGAGCTGCAGTCCACCTTTCCCGCCGTTCTGGAGGGAATTTAAAAGTCTATAAAGTCTGCAGCTTTGGAATCCTGATGGAACACACACACACACACACATGGGGAGTCACATGATGAGTTGTGTTGCTCGGGCGAGTGAGTGACAGAATGCGAGACGCAGCAATCAGAGATGCTTAATTGATGAAATGAAAGTGCAGACGCGGCGCAATAAAAAGAAGCGAGAGCTCCACTCGGCAAAATCGGCCGCTGATTTATCCCAAGGACACGTCGCCACCAGCCACAGTCGGTTGCCGGCTCCGGAAAAAAAAAAATGAAGTACTTAAGACTCAGGTGTACACAATGGATGCAGATCAGCGTGATCCCACTTCTCTCGCCGCAAAGCGTCAAAACCTCAACGCAAATGTGCTCCAGCTACAATTCCAAACCCCCGGAGGAGATAATGTCTGCTTTTTTAAAAAAAAAATGTTATATTTGTTCTCCGGCTAGTTTGTGCAAAGAATAACCCGGCTGCCCCTTCTTATTTCCCAGCTGAGGTGTGCGGCTCTGCAGATAAGAGAGAATATTACCTGGCACAAGCGTTGCCATTGTTCCGCTGGACTAGCGCCGTGTTCCTCTCTCCGCCTCACATATTCGGAGAGCTAATACGACTGTATCCTCTTGGACAATTCAAGGTTATTAAGCAGGGGAAGCTTCCAGCAGACAGGAAAAAGCATCCCAGAGTGACATCTTTTTTTTTTTTTTCCTGAAATCGGTGCTTAACCACGAACAGGGATTGACGAGAAAAGAGCTTAATCAATCCATTCATCAATCAGGCCATTGAATGTTGCTGAGTGTGCTTGTCAGCTTACACAAAGAGGCTAAAAAGGCATCCAGCAGCTCTGCATGCGCATTAAAATGTTGTTTTCTAAGCCAGGGGTCTCAAACTCAATTTACTTGGGGGCCAATGGAGCTAGGGTCTGGGTGAGACTGGGCTGCATCAGGTTTTCCAAAAAAAACCCCCCAAAAAAAACGCATTTATTAAAACCAAAAAAATTTAAAAAAATCAAGAATAAAGAAAATCAATCAGTAATAAATAAATACATATAATAATAATAAAACGGCAAATAATAAAAACTTAAGAAACCACATATAGTTGGTGGATAGACAAATTATTTTTATCATATTAAAATGAACAAAGCATTATTAGAGCCCTGTAGACATGACAAAACACGACTATAGTCACATTTATACTCTTTTTATTTACAACATATTGCGCAACTGCAGGGTCTTGAGACACATGCTAACTCGCAAACTAGAGAGCTAGCGACCTAAACGGTAGCCTTCAAGTTATTTCCTTTAAACTTAAATAGCCAAAAACTTACCACTTCCACACAGATAGGGAGGATAACTATTAACAGTTATTTAACCTTTAACATGAACATTAATCAAACGTAATAATTTTTTTCTGGGTACATGATACCATACAGCACCCATATCAAACATGCGCGGGCCGCGCTAACATTAAACTTTCATATGAAGGCGGGGGCCTCAAACTAGTGTCCTGCGGGCCACATTTGGCCCGCGGGCCGCGTGTTTGAGACCCCTGCTGTAGATGCTTTGGGATGTGGCCACAGTCTCCTTCCTCCATCCTCCTTGTCCTGTGCTGGAACCAGATGTCGACAGGGAAAACTCCTAAAAACTCCTGAAAACGCCTACTTTCTCATGCACTCCAAATCATTATGTTGTTGAAGCTCTTGGCCACATTTGGCCACATAAAACAATAAAAGTAATTACTCTCACATATACACTCACACCTAGACAAACAAATACAGCTCGTGCAACTGCCCCCCCCACCCTTAGAGTTGCACGACCATGTAGTAGGGACCCCCGAAAAGAGAACTGCATGTTCCGAGTGTAGCGGCATGTCACTGGGTATGTGGTTTCACTCTCCTCGTTGCGAGTAACTTTGAATATTGTTGTCTGTCTCTTCTGTATTGAAGTGTTTTTACAAGTGTCACAGGATTTGAACCCGACACTGACCTGTACTTTCCCATTGACGTTATCCTGCAGGCCTGCCCGTGTTATTCCCTCTGAGAGGAAGAGCAAGCGATGTCACGCCACCACCACCGCTTTGAACGGGACTACTGGGCGCCGTGGGAGCGGAGGGACATCCGCCCGTCGGGGGGCCTCCACAATGGCGGAGCCAATCATTGCTGTGCCTCTGCTGTCGTCAATGGCAACAACCGCCCGGGGCTCCTTCCCCTCCCCGTCATCGCCTCCCTCCTGCCCACGCCGGCCACCGTTACCGTGACGACATCCAGTGGCGACATCGCGGCCAAGCGAGGCATCGCGGCGGCAGCCAAGGTAAGCGGCTCTTCTGTCAGGTTCATCGCCGTCTCTTAATGTCTGCCTCCTCGTGTCTCTCTTCTCGGCTCGCCGGCCTTTCAACGCCTCGATTCTTGCCAAACGCTTTCGCTTTCCATCCTCATCTTCCTCGCCTGCCAAGCGTTGACGCTCGTTCCTCCCGGCCTCGGCCTCCTCGCTAATTTTCCTCTTTGATTATGCAAATTACCTTCAGGATGGCGCTTGGTGGGACTTTTCCATCAGAGCAAACAATTGCATGAAGTGGAAATGAAGATAGATGGTCTAGCATATATAGGGCTTTGACAGTTGTGGCTGTAGGCAACCTTCTTATGATTAAATCCACAAGATGGCGGCGTTTGTATTTAAAGTATGAACAGTCAGCATCCAGCAGTTTTGTCTATCTCTGCGTGGTGCTGTGTCATCTGTTGACATAGCTTCCTTTATTAGCCAAACACGATACACACACACTCACATAGCACAATCAGAGTTGGGCAACACATACATATGACTGATGGAGATACACTCTAGATGAGGGGTCTCAAACTCAATTTACCTGGGGGCCCTGTAGACATGACAAAACACGACTATAGTCACATTTATACTTTTTTTTATTTTCAACATATTGCGCAACTGCAGGGTCTTGAGACACATGCTAACTCGCAAACTAGAGAGCTAGCGACCTAAACGGTAGCCTTCAAGTTATTTCCTTTCAACTTAAATAGCCAAAAACTTACCACTTCCACACGGATAGGGAGTATAACTATTAACAGTTATTTAACCTTTAACATGAACATTAATCAAACGTAATAATTTTTTCTGGGTACATGATACCATACAGCATCCATATCAAACTTGCGCGGGCCGCACTAACATTAAACTTTCATATCAAGGCGGGGGCCTCAAATTTGGCCCGCGGGCCGCGTGTTTGAGACCTATGCTTTGGGATGTGGCCACAGTCTCTGCTTTCATTCTGGGCTCCTTCCTCCATCCTCCTTGTCCTGTGCTGGAACCAGATGTCGAGAGGGAAAACTCCTGAAAACGTCTACTTTCTCATGCACTCCAAATCATTATGTTGTTGAAGCTCTTGGCTCTCCCAGATATCCACTTGTGTAGCATCTCTGCAGACTACAGCAGTCCTGAAACTCCTTATTATTTGGTTTGGTGGACCCAGTGGGGGGTGGCTCTACAAGCCCACCTGATGACCTGAGCCATGTGGGAGATACCAATGCAGTTAGTCGTCCTTTGCCTGCTGCGTGCGTCCAAGAAGATGTACCAATGGTACCACCCCCACCTCACCGTCTGCCGAGTCTGCTAAAGCGTGCGTGTCTAAAAGGCAAACCTGCCTCGCTTGTCTGGGTTTTAATTATAAGCGACACGGGCCTCAGGTGCCTGGCTCTCCATCCTGGTCCCCCCCCTCCCTTTGGGTCAAACGGCTTCAAAGCTGTTGGCAAGTCGGTATTTTCCTCATGTGAGCATCCAACATGTGTAAAAGTGACGCTTCATGACGGGGCGTATGCTTTATTTTCGACGCATGAAGGTGCGCGTGACAAACGCACCATCTGCCGTAATTGGCTGTACCCCGTGTAAAGCTAACCGCACGGAACAGCAGGCTGGACTTCTTTTGGGAATTTTCCCTGTCGTCCCAAGTCGGCCTGTTAATTATTTACGATGAGGGATGCTCACCTTTCATGCCAGCCAATAAAAAGCCAGCCTTCCTCTTAAACACGCCGCCATAAAAATGTGCTGCACCACATTATGGCTTCCATGCTAACTGTAAACCTATTCTTACAAGGCAGCCATTGACTCCACTGCTATTGATCAATACCACCCATTCCTTGGGGATTAATTATTATTTCATATGGAACTATTTCACCACTTCACCAAGATATCATACATCATGATGTTTGAAAAATATGCATATTTTACACTCCCGATCCCGTTCATCCATGAGTGAATGGGCTGATACGGATACCAATAACCTGTTCTATTTCACAATGCATGTATTTCTAGTGGGCTGCATGGTGGTCGAGTGGAGCTCGCAGACCTCACAGCTCGGAGACCAGGGTTCAATTCCACATGGAGTTTGCATGTTCTTCCCGTGCGTGCAAAAAAAAAACATGCTAGGTTAATTGGCGACTCCAAATTGTCCATAGGTATGAATGTGAGTGTGAATGGTTGTTTGTCTATATGTGCCCTGTGATTGGCTGGCCACCAGTCCAGGGTGTACCCCGCCTCTCGCCCGAAGACAGCTGGGATAGGCTCCAGCACCCCCGCGACCCTCATGAGGAAAAAGCGGTAGAAAATGAATGAATGAATGAATGTATTTCTAGTGGGCTGCATGGTAGACGAGTGGAGCGCGCAGACCTCACAGCTCGGAGACCAGGGTTCAATTCCACCTCGGCTATCTCTGTGTGGAGTTTGTATTTTCTCCCTGTGCGTGCAAAAAAAAACATGCTATGTTAATTGCCGACTCCAAATTGTCCATAGGTATGAATGTGAGTGTGAATGGTTGTTTGTCTATATGTGCCCTGTGATTGGCTGGCCACCAGTCCAGGGTGTACCCCGCCTCTCGCCCGAAGACAGCTGTGATAGGCTCCAGCACCCCCCGCGACCCTCGTGAGGAAAAAGCGGTAGAAAATGAATGAATGAATGAATGTATTTCTAGTGGGCTGCATGGTGGGCGAGTGGAGCGTGCAGACCTCACAGCTAGGAGACCAGGGTTCAATTCCACCCTCGGCCATGTTTGTGTGGAGTTTGCATGTTCTCCCCGTGCGTGCAAAAAAAAACATGCTAGGTTAATTAGCGACTCCAAATTGTCCATAGGTATGAATGTGAGTGTGAATGGTTGTTTGTCTATATGTGCCCTGTGATTGGCTGGCCACCAGTCCAGGGTGTACCCCGTCTCTCACCCGAAGACAGCTGGGATAGGCTCCAGCAACCCCCGAAGCGGTATAAAATGAATGAATGTATTTCTAGTCTTTATCTTATTCACTGAAAACATGAATGAAAAGCAGCTTTAGCCGCCCCTGCTGGGCCCCTCCAGCCACATCCGCTGCCTTCTGAAGTGCAGCTGCTCCCTCTTCTGTGCCCGGCACTCGTCCGCCAGCTTGACACCACTGCTGAAATCAGTGTGCACAACGCCCACGCTAACTCGTCACACTCCATTCCACGTGTGCTCCCAACCGCGGAAGTGCCGGCGTGCACCCACCACGCGTGTGCTCACGGAGTCAGAAGTGGTTGCAGAGGGCACGTCCGTCATCTGTAGCCCAACGCAGCCCCTCACATGAGGAACGTTCCCCCTGTACTAAAAGTGCTACATAGTGTCTGCATACTACTCATCCCCAATTGTTGCCCACACTGGCAAGTACTGCGAGTTGGGACTTTGGGATGATCACAGCGCCAGACTCAAACCCCCCCCCCCCCCCCCACCAAGCCCAGTTATTTCAAGTCTAGAGGGCTCTAATAATATTAAAGCATATATAGAAGGTGTATTTCTATACTCTCTGTAAATGTACTTACCATGGCACCAGTTTATCACAATAACAGACAGACAGGCAGAATACTTTATTAATCCCTTTGGGATTCCCTAAGGGAAATCTCCACTGCTCCATGTATAGAACCGTGTGCTTTTTTAATGTTATTAGAGGCCTCTACACAGGAAGTAGCACCCCCATAATTACCTTTACATTTGTATTACTCCTTCAAATAAGACATATAAAGTAAGGCATAAAACATAGAGACTCACAGATGTTAGCAAACGAGAGAATTCCTTCTTTTTCCTTTTTTTCCATCAAGTTTATGTACAGTACTTCCTGAAGTGGCTGTTATCGTTTTGACGTTGCTGACGGCTTATATTTCTATTGGACTTCATTTAACCATTTTAAGGTTTGGAAATCTCTGTGTGGAGTTTGCATGTTTGCGGTCGAGTGGTTAGCACGCAGACCTCACGACTAGGAGACCAGGGTTCAATTCCACCCTCGGCCATCTCTGTGTGGAGTTTGCATGTTCTCCCCGTGTGTATGCGTGGGTTTTCTCCGGGTACTCCGGTTTCCTCCCACGTTCCAAAAACATGCTAGGTTAATTAGCCACTCCAAATTGTCCATAGGTATGAATGTGAGTGTGAATGGTTGTTTGTCTATATGTGCCCTGTGATTGGCTGGCCACCAGTCCAGGGTGTACCCCGCCTCTCGCCCAAAGACAGCTGGGATAGGCTCCAGCATACCCCCATCTGGGGCTGCCATCCATTTTCTATGCCAGATGAGGGTATGCTGGAGCCTATCCCAGCTGTCTTGGAGGCGGGGTACACCCTAGACTGGTCGCCAGCCAATTACAGGTTAGGCTGGGATAGGCTCCAGCACCCCCGCGACCCTTGTGAGGAAAAGCGGTAGAAAATGAATGAATGTGCCCTGTGATTGGCTGGCCACCAGTCCAGGGTGTACCCCGCCTCTCGCCCCAAGACAGCTGGGATAGGCTCCAGCATACCCCCACCCTAGTAAGGCATAGAAAATGGATGAATGGCGGCCTGGAAATGCTTCATGTAGGCAAAGATAGCATTTGTGTCATACAGTATGTTGACCCATCAGCTATGAACTGACTGTTCTAAAGTGGAGTTGAGTTAAGAAGTAAGGAAAGTCATAGCATGGATGTTCAATAGAAGAAGAGGAAAAATTAGTGTTTGGTTGAAAAGAGAAGATCATGTGAACATTTAGGACCATCCAGGAAAAGCCTGTTGACGATCCGTACTTGCCTCTCTTGGAAAGTTTTAGCCCAGATGGGTACTGTAATTAGCCTCCATGCTGGGCGGAACACCACGATTAGAGCTTCCAGCTTGCAGCCAGAGTGGAAGGATTTTATTGGCTTTAAACGCGGGCCAAAGCTGGACTCTTTCATCTGCCCGAGCATTATATTGGCTGGAGTATCTTCCCACAGAGAGCACACTGAAACATGGATTTCATACCTGCTCTAATCCTTTCAGCTGATGCCTCAAATCCTCCCCTTCTCCACGTGCTCATTCTCACACACGTTTAAATGCTTTTATTAGTGCAAAGCTGCCTAGCTGGAGGACCACTTCTCGGAATTTGAACCACTGGAGGCTTCGGGGGCTACCAGCATGACACCATAGCTTCTTCCTTCTTCTTCTAGACCAGGGGTGCTCACACTTTTTCAGCATGCGAGCTACTTTTAAAATGACCGAGTCAAAATGATCTACCCACTACAAAAATGCAAAACATCTATTTATTTTCAAATGTATTGAGGATTATTTGTACGTACAATGTATGTTGATGTACCTTACATAACCAAATGAGCCAATATTGCAAAACACACATAATTAACTATTAACATTTTTTGTAATTACCTGAGTTTACTTGCACTGAATTGAACCAGCCAGGGATGCATAGTCCGGACAGTAGCTGCTGATAGCCAGCCTCAAGCACACTTCCAAATGTTTATCAGTCATGCATAATATCCATATCACAATATCCGTATAATATTCCATATCCGTATGGAAGTGATATGTTTTTTGCCTTTTTACTTGGTCCAGCTCCTTCACTCATTTTAGTGACTATAAACTTTAGCGAGGGCTTTAAAATCTCGCAATTCGCCGACTAGCTTAGCACTTTGCATCGTTGTTTACGCATGAGCGGTGACCTAAAGGTCAAAATTCAGTTGTCATCTGATTGGTTGTCCTGTATGTCAATCAAGTAACGGGGATGGATGATAGGCTGACATCGTAAGTTCTGCTGCACTTAGAGACGTTGTTTGATTTGATTGGTCACCCGAAGGGCAACATTCAGTTGTCATCTGAATGGCTGCCCTGTATATCAATCAAGTGACGGCATTGATGCTGGGATGATATTTTTTTTATGTCACGCCGCGATCGACCAGCGATCGACCAGTACCACCTCCGCGATCGACCGGTAGCTCGCGATCGACTTAATGAGCACCCCTGTTCTAGACCGACATCACACCGACAAGACCTAACTTTTTTACATCTACTTTTAAATGTAGAAGACCACAGATGTGCACACCTGGAGGGAAGAAGAAATCAATGTCTATGTCCTGCATCTTATTTTGTTTACTATGTTTGGTAACAGGAGCGTAAAAGTGACCATAGGGGTGTTAGTTCATGTCTAGAGGTCTCTAATAATGTTACTGTAGAAGGCCATAAACAGGTTTCTATATCTCATTATGTTTACTGTATTAGGTAATAGGAGTATAAAGGTGACCATAGGGTTGTTAGTTCATCTAGAGGTCTCTAATAATGTGTTTACTTCGAAGGCCATAAACAGGTTTTCTATGTCTTATGTCTGCTATATTGGGCAATAGGAGTGTAAAGTTGACTATAGGGGTGTTAGTTCATGTCTAGAGGTCTCTAATAATGTTACAAAATGTAGAAGGCCATAAACAGGTTTCTATATCTTATTATGTTTACTGTATTAGGTAATAGGAGTCTAAAGGTGACCATAGGGTTGTTAGTTCATCTAGAGGTCTCTATGCCCTAAATATTCAAAATTGAAAATATTCAATTTTTAAATACAGAATCCTTTTGTTTCTTTTGACTTTTTCCTGATTACGGAGTCGCCACAGCGGATCTTTTTTGACCCCCTTCCATCCGTTTACATGGCCTACCACTTTGTGACTGAGTTGCTGTTGTTCCCAAACTCTTCCTTTTTTATATTAAAGCTGACAGTTGACTGTGGAATATTTAGGAGCGAGGAAATTTCACAGCTGGATTTGTTTCACAGGTGGCATCCGATGACAGTTCCACGCCTGGAATTGTAGAAACAGTCTGCATGCCTAGGTGTTTGATTTTCTACACCTGTGGCCAGGCCAAGTCATTAGGATACCTGATTCCCATCATTAGGATGGGGGAGCAAATACTTTTGGTAATCTAGTGTAGCTCGGCAGCCGTCACTTCCAAAGTGGCTGTCGGTTTAGATTTTGTCCATCCCTCACCTAGCGTCTCGCCTCGCCGCTCTTCTCCCTGGTGACACGCCTGTCAAAGGTGAAAATGATACTTGTGTTTCCAAATTGATCTGCCTCCTTATAATTGGCACGTCCTCCAGGGGCTAGCGAGCGACTGCAAAGCGCTAATGAGTGGAATTAGCAAAGACAGCTGTTGTCAGCTTCAAGTCTCCTCGTTACTTTCAACATCTTTGGAAAGCAAATCATTAGGCAAATGACACCCCCCCCCCACACACACACACTTTTCCAACAAGATGTTAGCATGACCTGCACCAAATAGAAAAACATACCTGATTAGCTTTATTTACGTATATTCTGTGCTAAATATGCATTGATGCTGCTTTTTAAGGCAATTTAAAAGTTTGTCCACTAAACATGGAATAACATCCTTCCCATGTTAGCGTCTGTACATAAACATGGAATAACATCCTTCCCATGTTAGCGTCTGTGCATAAACATGGAATAACATCCTTCCTATGTTAGCGTCTGTACATGAACACGGAATAACATCCTTCCTATGTGAGCTTCTGTGCATAAACCATAAAATAACATCCTTCCCATGTTAGCGTCTGTACGTAAACATGGAATAAAACCTTTCTCATGTTAGCGCCTGTACATAAACATGGATTAACATCCTTCCCATGTTAGCGTCTGCGCATAAACACAGAATAACATTCTTCCCATGTTAGCGTCTGTACATAAACACGGAATAACATACTTCCCATGTTAGCATCTGTACATAAACAGGGAATAACTTACTTCCCATGTTAGCGTCTGTGCATAAACACGAAATAACATACTTCCCATGTTAGCGTCTGCGCATAAACATGGAATAACATCCTTCCCATGTTAGCGTCTGTGCATAAACACGGAATAACATCCTTCCCATGTTAGCGTCTGTGCATAAACACGGAATAACATCCTTCCCATGTTAGCGTCTGTGCATAAACACGGAATAACATCCTTCCCATGTTAGCGTCTGTGCATAAACACGGAATAACATCCTTCCCATGTTAGCGTCTGTGCATAAACACGGAATAACATCCTTCCCATGTTAGCGTCTGTACGTAAGCACGGAATAACATCCTTCCCATGTTAGCATCTGCGCATAAACACGGAATAACATACTTCCCATGTTAGCATCTGCGCATAAACACGGAATAACATACTTCCCATGTTAGCGTCTGTACGTAAACACGGAATAACATCCTTCCCATGCTAGCATCTGCACATAAACATGGAATAACATCCTTCCCATGTTAGCGGCTGTATGTAAACACGGAATAACATCCTTCCCATGTTAGCGTCTGCGCATAAAAATGGAATAACATCCTTCCCATATTAGTGTCTGTGCATAAACATGGAATAACATCTTAACCATGTTAGCGTCTGTACATAAACATGGAATAACATCCTTCCCATGTTAGCGTCTGTACGTAAACACGGAATAACATCCTTCCCATGTTAGCATCTGCGCATAAACACGGAATAACATACTTCCCATATTAGCGTCTGTACATAAACATGGAATAACATCCTTCCCACGATAGCGTCTGCACATAAACATGGAATAACATCCTTCCCATGTGAGCACCTACTGTAAGTATTTCTCATTATGGTTATTATTTATTCCTTAGCTTTTGGGCCTCTGTGGCTTGGGGTGTTTTCAATATAATATCCATAAATAATAGATGATATTAGAAATGTAGATTAGCAACGGGAGCAACTCCATCGGCCTTTTGTGGTCTGACCTTATCTCTGGCCAACAAATGATGCTCAACTTTGCTCATTAGGAGATTCACGCATCATCACACCTCCTCACCCATAACCACAACGTGCACGCTACCGTGCACGTGGCACTCACATGCTATGGCTGCACTCTCATGACATTGGAATGGCGGTCCAGTCTTTCATTTGATTTGACCACCAAAGTAGAACGTAATCATGTGGTGTTATTCTTTTTAAAATTAGCTTACTGTCTTTTCTTTGCCATTATGATGCCATCCTTTTTATTAGCAGTGTTTAATATTATCATACTGATGATTCAGTACAAAAGTACTGTATATGTGAATGATAGTATTATGCGTTCTAGGCGAATTGGGATGGATGACGTTTGTTTCCAGGCTATTTTTGGAGACGTCAAATAGAAGAAATTTCTTTTACGAAAAGGCAGCTCGCCTACCAAAACAAATTGACATACTGCAATACTAAAGGAATCATCCCAATGAGTGCTTTCCCACTTTTATTCCAGTTTCATGTCCTTCTTAGTCGCCATGCTACAAAGAAAGAGAAAGTGAAAGTTAAAAATAAACATGACACATTTTGTTCACACCTTTGAGTTCAGGGAAACATTTGCATAAAAGAGTAAACATGTCCACAGCGCTGTTTGAAAAAGAAGTATATGAAAGTATTTGTGTATTTGGGTGGTACATGCATACTGTATGTACTGCATAGTGCAGGGGTCTCAAACTCAATTTACCTGGGGGCCACTGGAGCTAGGGTCTGGGCAAGGCTGGGCCGCATCAGGTTTTCCAAAAAAAAACTAAACGCATTTATTAAAAACAGAAAAATATACAAACAAAAGCTTTGGTTCCGATTTTCTACAATAAAAGCTCTGATAAAAAATAAATAAACAAATCAAGAATAAAAAAAAAATCAATCAATCAGTAATAAATAAATATAATAATAATAATAATAAAAAGGCAAATAATGAAAACTTAAGAAACCACATATAGTTGGTGGGTAAACAAATGATTTTTTTCAGATTAAAATGAACAAAGCATTATTAGAGCCCTGTAGACATGACAAAACACGACTATAGTCACATTTATACTTTTTTTATTTACAACATATTGCGCAACTGCAGGGTCTTGAGACACATGCTAACTCGCAAACTAGAGAGCTAGCGATCTCAACGGTAGCCTTCAAGTTATTTCCTTTAAACTTAAATAGCCAAAAACTTACCACTTCCACACGGATAGGGAGGATAACTATTAACAGTTATTTAACCTTTAACATGAACATTAATCAAACGTAATAATAATTCAAACTTGCGCAGGCCGCACTAACATTAAACTTTCATATCAAGGCGGGGGCCTCAAACTCGTGTCCTGCGGGCCACGTTTGGCCCGCGGACCGTGTGTTTGAGACCCCTGGTGTATGTACTGCATAGTATGAGCCCATGGAACATTTGCACTAGAAAGGCTGTGGACACCCCTTGAAATGGGAAATATGAAAATGATTTGGAGTAGAAACCAGTGGCAGCAACAACAACATAACCTTGAGGCTGCGGACTGAAGGTCGAGCTCAGGGACAGCATCCAAGGTCAGGAAGTGCTGCCATAACGAATGTTGGCCAACCAAGTGCTTGGTGGTCAGTAGAGCGTGAACAGCATATAAACAATGCAAACTAAACAGCGTTAGCATCAGAGTTAGCATGGCATCTGATTTTGGTAAAAAGCTGCTGAAAAGAAGAACGGCACCACCTCCTTTGGCAAGGTGACGGAAGGTCATGCGTCTATTTTTGATGTCCTTTTTATCTCGATGTTAGCTTTTATTCTCCACTCAAGTCGTTACCGTGACAACAAAACCAATTAGAGCACAGCAATTCTTTGCTTTCTGAAAGCCAACAAAGAATCAGGAAAGCAACAACACACAAAACATCCTGACACTGCAGAAAAAACACATTTCTTTCAAATTACTCTCAGTATACACTATTATACACTGCCCATATACACCATTCACTTGTACATACGCTATTATACACCCATACATGTAGTATTATGGTGTACATGTGAGTATAAAGTATATCATGATTGAATGATACATGTAGTATTATGGTGTATATGTGAGTATAAAGTACATCATGATTGAATGATACATGTAGTATTATGGTGTAGATATGAGTATAATGAATATCATGATTGAATGATACATGTAGTATTATGGTGTATATAAGAGTATAATGAATATCATGATTGAATGATCCATGTAGTATTATGGTGTATATATGAGTATAAAGTATATCGTGATTGAATGATCCATGTAGTATTATGGTGTGTATATATGAGTATAAAGTATATCATGATTGAATGATCCATGTAGTATTATGGTGTGTGTATATATGAGTATAAAGTATTTCATGATTGAATGATCCATGTAGTATTATGGTGTATATAGGAGTATAAAGTATATCATGATTGAATGATACATGTAGTATTATGGTGTATATATGAGTATAATATATATCATGATTCGATGATACATGTAGTATTATGGTGTAGATGTAAGTATAAAGTATATCATGATTGAATGATACATGTAGTATTATGGTGTATATATGAGTATAAAGTATATCATGATTTCATGATACATGTAGTACTATGGTGTAGATATGAGTATAAAGTATATCATGATTGAATGATCCATGTAGTATTATGGTGTGTATATATGAGTATAACGTATATCATGATTGAATGATCCATGTAGTATTATGGTGTGTGTATATATGAGTATAAAGTATTTCATGATTGAATGATACATGTAGTATTATGGTGTATATAGGAGTATAAAGTATATCATGATTGAATGATACATGTAGTATTATGGTGTAGATATGAGTATAAAGTATATCATGATTGAATGATACATGTAGTATTATGGTGTATATATGAGTATAAAGTATATCATGATTGAATGATACATGTAGTATTATGGTCTAGATGTGAGTATAATGTATATCATGATTGAATGATACATGTAGTATTATGGTGTATATATGAGTATAAAATATATCATGATTTCATGATACATGTAGTACTATGGTGTAGATATGAGTATAAAGTATATCATGATTGAATGATACATGTAGTACTATGGTGTAGATATGAGTATAAAGTATATCATGATTGAATGATACATGTAATATTATGGTGTATATTGTATATCATGATTGAATGATACATGTAGTATTAGGGTGTAGATGTAAGTATAATGTATATCATGATTGAATGATACATGTAGTATTATGGTGCATATAAGAATATAAAGTATATCATGATTGAATGATACATGTAGTATTATGGTCTAGATGTGATTATAATGTATATCATGATTGAATGATACATGTAGTATTATGGTGTAGATATGAATATAAAATATATCATTATTAAATGATACATGCAGTATTATGGTGTAGATGTGAGTATAATGTACATGATTGAATGATACATGTAGTATTATGGTGTAGATGTGAGTATAATGTATATCATGATTGAATGATACATGTAGTATTATGGTGTAGATGTGAGTATAATGTATATCATGATTGAATGATACATGTAGTATTATGGTGTATTTTATGTATGATTACATATGAGTATAATTATATCATGATTGAATAATACATGTAGTATTATGGTCTACTTTATGTATGATTACATGTAATACATGTCATATTTGATATGAATATAATGTATATCATGATTGAATGATACATGTAGTATTATGGTGTAGATGTGAGTATAAAGTATATCATGATTGAATGATACATGTAGTATCATGGTGTAGATGTGAGTATAATCTGTATCATAATTGGAGGATACATGTAGTATTATGGTGTACTTTAAATATAGATGTGAGTATGATTATTGATAAGAGCAGATGGTGGTGTGAAGAGGAGGAGCCATATTGTCCGTGTGTCATCTGATGATGATGATGAGGAAGACTTGAGGTCCCTCAGGGTGGGAAGAAGGTCTCAGGAGCTCAGTCATTTGTTTCTTGCGCCTTCCTTGTTCACCAAAAAGAGAGACCAAGTGAATATTTTCATATTTCCCCTGGAAGCCCACAGATGATATTTAATAATTCATGTGTCTCATCTTCACTTCCCTAAGAACATTTGGTGTTCTCCTCCTTCAACGTCACATTTGCAGCCCGAGAGAGGAAAACAGGAGTGAGGGGAGCGAGATAGGACGCCACTTCATTATCCGCCCGGGACAGCAAGACTCCACTGGGGGTGTGGAGGTTACCCCCACAAGGAGAACCTCATCCAGGCCTCATCTGGTCTGCTGACCAAAGCTCATTTGATAACACCCACAGATGAGATGATCCAAAGCTGGGACTGCGTATCTCTGGCACCTGACAGCACATGGATCTCCTTGGGACCCAAATAAGTTCAATAAGCATCCCTCCTTCCTTCCCTTTCCTTCCTTTTGGCCTCCTTCTTCCCACCCTCTTCTTTCCTTCTTCTTCCATCCTTCTTCCTTGTGGGGATTTAGGAGCTCCGTCCTTTCACTCTTTCACCTCACAAGCACCTACAGACGTCAACAACTGGACATCATCTGCTAGTCTTCCTGGGTACTATGATGTTACTTGGTACACTGACGTTCCTTGGTACTTTGGTGTTTACTGGTGTTTACTGGGTACTCTGATGTTCCTTGGTACCACTGATGTTCCTTGGTACTTTGGTGTTTACTGGGTACCACTAGGGTTTACTGGGTACTCTGATGTCCCTTGGTACTTTGGTGTTTACTGGGTACCCCTGGGGTTTACTGGGTACACTGATGTTCCTTGGTACTTTGGTGTTTACTGGGTACTCTGTTCCTTGGTACCACTGATGTTCCTTGGTACTTTGGTGTTTCCTGGGGTTTACTGGGTACTCTGATGTTACTTGGTACCACTGATGTTCCTTGGTACTTTGGTGTTTACTGGGTACCACTGGGGTTTACTGGGTACTCTGATGTTCCTTGGTACACTGGTGTTTACTGGGTACTCTGGTGTTCCTTGGTACACTGGTGTTTACTGGGTACCACTGGTGTTTACTGGGTACCACTGGGGTTTACTGGGTACTCTGGTGTTCCTTGGTACACTGGTGTTTACTGGGTACCACTGGTGTTTACTGGGTACCACTGGGGTTTACTGGGTACTCTGATGTTCCTTGGTACCACTGATGTTCCTTGGTATACTGGTGTTTACTGGGTACCACTGGTGTTCCTTGGTACCCTGGTGTTTACTGGGTACCACTGGTGTTCCTTGGTACACTGGTGTTTACTGGGTACCACTGGTGTTTACTGGATACCACTGGTGTTTACTGGGTACCACTGATGTTCCTTGGTACACTGGTGTTTACTGGGTACCACTGGGGTTTACTGGGTACTCTGATGTTCCTTGGTACCACTGATGTTACTTGATATACTGATTTTCCTTGGTACCTTGGTGTTTACTGGGTACGACTGGTGTTTACTGGGTACCACTGATGTTCCTTGGTACACTCTATTTTACTGGGTACTCTGATGTTCCTTGGTACCACTGATGTTGACTGGGTACTACTGGTGTTTACTGGGTACTTTGATGTTACTTGGCACCACTTACACTATGCACTATGTCCATTTAAGATACTATATATACATATATAATATATATATATATATATAGCCCTAAACATAAGCACCACTTATGTCCATTTAAGACATAAGACTCCATCATCGCCATCATTCAACCAATTGCTCCTTCATTACTTGGTCCAACTTTCATGTTTTATTCTCAAGTTTTACTATTTCTCTTTTAACAAGCAAAAATATGTATTTTCCGATGACTTGATGAATTGACAAAGATTTTGGTAGAATACTGGATGACTAAAGTAAGTGATCTCTCTCTGAAGACACCCACAGGGATAGAGAGCTCTGTGTCAGACCCCCGCCCCTGCGGGAACCCGGCGGGAGCCCGGCGGGAGCCCAGGGCCTCGCTGATCACTTCATCTCGTTGGATAAAAAGCCCGTCTTTGAGCCTGCTGGTGGGGGCCGGGCGGGCGGGGCAAGGGGTTGGAGCTCATGGATTGGAATTGTCAAAGGTGGGAATGAAGCAGCGGGTCATGGGCGCCCCCATTTTTCACCTGGGAAAAAAACTCTACCAACTGCTCTCCTGCTGATTGGCCTACACAGGAAACAAAGTTTTAACATCACATAGGCTGGCCCCCTTTTCACACCAAGGGTGGGGCCAATGTTGCCTACTGTTGCTTTAAGTATGACACAAGTACAAGTGCTAGTACAAGCTAGCATGCTAAATACTAGAAATAGCAAATAGCAGTGTTTGGTCAAAATGAGCTGCTGTGTCATCATGGCTCACAATTCCTCCGACGAGGATTCCGCCATCTTTGCACGTGTGTCCGCGTGCGACGCTCGGCCGTGTGGTGTGAAAGATGGCTGCCAAGAAAGATGCACCGTGTCTTTGTTTTCGTACGCTGCGATGTTCCGCTTCAGCGGATTGGACGGCCCGAAACGAATCCTGCTGGCGTTGGGGTGGGCGTTGTCGTGGAGATGAGCCCCCACCATGCTCGGGGGGACCACACGGGGTGGGGAACGCTGAAAGCGGTGGGTCAGGGCGGACCGCTGCGAGTGCGTGTGATGGATGTTTACGGGAGAAAAGCCATTATTTCCATCAGCTTCCACATTTCAGCCAAGTTGAGCGTATCTGTCCACGCTTGGCCGAAGGGAAGAAGGAATAAAAAGTAGCAGATGGATTCCATTTCCTTGCGTCCGT
Source organism: Doryrhamphus excisus (assembly GCF_030265055.1). Classification (NCBI taxonomy): domain Eukaryota; kingdom Metazoa; phylum Chordata; class Actinopteri; order Syngnathiformes; family Syngnathidae; genus Doryrhamphus; species Doryrhamphus excisus. The sequence continues at coordinate 14,499,727 of NC_080484.1, forward strand.
TCGCTGCCCCGTGCAATTACCACCTGATGGTGTGTGCGGCGCGCTAGCAACGTGGAGACTGATTCCGTGTGTTTACGTGCTTCTCCCTGGAGGTGGCGGGTGTCCTGGCCTGCATTGAAATATACGCGTCCCCCCCAGGAATGTTCCGGGTCCAGACTGTGATGTATGCATCGGCTTCTTCTGGAAAGATTCTTCGTTATGGCTGCAAACGTACACTTTCCATCTTCTAATCCCTTGAATGCCTCATTCCGGCCTCCTGCAAACACGTAAGCGTGTTTTCTTAACTTCAGATGCCGCGCCTCTTGTCATTTCCACATTTAGCATTCATTCATTCATTCATTTTCTACCGCTTATTGATGCTGGAGCCTATCCCAGCTGTCTTCAGGGGAGAGGTGGGGTACACCCTGGACTGGTGGCCAGCCAATCACAGGGCACATATAGCCAAACAACCATTCACACTCACATTCATGCCTATGGACAATTTGGAGTCACCAAAATAATACATCTATCATGACACTGTATTAATGTAGCTTCATGACTTCCATATATTGGTATAAATGATAAAATGTAAACATTTGATGAGTTGATGACATTGCATCATGGTGGATGTATAAGGTGAATGAAATGCTGTCATGATGAGAAGGAAAGTTTTGGGTGGATGGATAGATGTTTTTGGGTGGAAGGTTGGGTTTGGGTGGATTTATGGATGGTTTTGGTTGGATGGATGGATAATGGATGGATGATTTTGGATGTATGGATGGTTTTGGAAGTATGGATGGTTTTGGGTGGATGGATGGATGTTTTTTGGTGGATGGATATATGGATATTTTTGGGTGGATGCATGCATGGATGGATGTTTTTGGATGGAAGGATGGATGGTTTTGGGTGGATGGATGGATGGTGGTTTTGGGTGGATGGATGGATGGTTGTTTTGGGTGGATGAATGGATGGATGGTTGGTTTTGGGTGGATGGATGGATGGTTGTTTTTGGGTGGATGGATGGTTGTTTTGGGTGGATGAATGGATGGATGGATGGTTTTGGATGGATGGATGGTTTTGGAAGTATAGATGGTTTTGGGTGGATGGATGGTTTTGGAAGTTTTTGGGTGGATGGACAGATGGATGATTTTGGATGGGTGGATGGATGGTTTTGGGTGGATGGATGGATGGTTGTTTTGGGTGGATGAATGGATGGATGGTTGGTTTTGGTGGATGGATGGATGGTTGTTTTGGGTGGATGAATGGATGGATGGATGGTTTTGGATGGATGGATGGTTTTGGGTGGATGGATGGATGTTTTTTGGTGGACGGATATATGGATATTTTTGGGTGGATGCATGCATGGATGGATGGATGTACAGCTGGATGGTTTTGGATGGATGGATGTTTTTGGGTGGATGGACAGATGGATGGTTTTGGATGGGTGGATGGATGGTTTTGGGAGGATGGATGGATGGTTGTTTCGGGTGGATGAATGGAAGGATGGTTGGTTTTGGGTGGATTGATGGTTTCGGGCGGATGGATGGATGGTTTTGGGTGGATGGATGGATGGATTGATGGTTTTGGGCGGATGGATGGATGGCTGGTTAGACATATTGATAAGAATAAGGATGATATGCTCTTTGATTGATTAGAAAGAGAAAGTGATGAGCCAATTTCTTCTATTGATTTGACTGACGATGCCGGTGACGACACCAAGCCATCAAAGCTCCCGCATCCCGTTGAGGCGCCTCCTGTGTTTTACACAAACACTGGTGTAGGCCAGATGGCGGCACAAGACCGCCTGCCGCCCGCCCGCCCGCCTCAGCGACAGATGTCAGCGCTTGAGAGCTGACACTGCAGCCTGAATGAGAAGTGATGTCACACTCACTCACACACACTTCACCGCTTTATTTTTATCTCGCCTGTGTGTGTGTGTGTCTGTGTGTGTGAGTGTGAGTGTGAAGACGTCTCCTGCACCTGTGTCGTGTTTAGTGTTAAAATGTGTAATAAATGTCTAATCATCATTTCAGTGGATGATCACTTCCTACAGAAAAGATGATGATTATTATAAGTGTTGAATGAAATGGAAATATGTATTTAGTATATATAGTTAGTATAGATATACATTACATAGATATACCAAAACCTTGCTGATTATTGAACTTTTTTTTGCTGTTCCTTTTATTGACTTAAATGAAGACTTTTAATATATACATATATGTATGTATGTATACAGTAGACATATATATGATATATATATATATATATATTTGTACGTTGCATTTAAAGTACGGCGTGTGCTCCTCGTGCGCTGCAACACTCATGCGTGGGCCCGATTCCCGGCCGTCTCGCTCACGTGCCTTGCTGCAGCTGGAAACTGACTTATCTGCCCAGTAGGCTTCCAGTCCAAACGGACTTATCGGCGGCCCTGTGATAATGGCCGCCCGCTACGATGCCAATGGAAGCACAGAAAATAAAATGGAGGCAACAGAACCTTAAGTACTTCCTTCATAAGTAGCTAGCGTGTAGCGAGGCCTGGGTCTGATGCCTTTCGTTATTTTCCTTGATTGTTCTCATATTGGACTTTTTTTTCAATCTTATCTGTACGCTAGCATCATGTTAGGAGTTAGTTAGCACAATCTTATCTGTACGCTAGCATCATGTTAGGAGTTAGTCAGCACAATCTTATCTGTACGCTAGCATCATATTAAGAGTTAGTTAGCACAATCTTATCTGTACGCTAGCATCATATTAAGAGTTAGTTAGCACAATCTTATCTGTACGCTAGCATTATATTAAGAGTTAGTTAGCACAAACTTATCTGTACGCTGGCATCATGTTAGGAGTTAGTTAGCACAATCTTATCTGTACGCTAGCATCATATTAAGAATTAGTTAGCACAATCTTATCTGTACGCTAGCATCATATTAAGAGTTAGTTAGCACAATCTTATCTGTACGCTAGCATCATGTTAGGAGTTAGTTAGCACAATCTTATCTGTACGCTAGCATCATATTAAGAGTTAGTTAGCACAATCTTATCTGTACGCTAGCATCATGTTAGGAGTTAGTTAGCACAATCTTATCTGTACGCTAGCATCATAGTAAGAGTTAGTTAGCACAATCTTATCTGTACACTAGCATCATAGTAAGACTTAGTTAGCACAATCTTATCTGTACGCTAGCATCATGTTAGGAGTTAGTTAGCACAATCTTATCTGTACGCAAGCATCATATTAAGAGTTAGTTAGCACAATCTTATCTGTGCGCTAGCATCATATTAAGAGTTAGTTAGCACAATCTTATCTGTACGCTAGCATCATGTTGGGAGTTAGTGAGCACAATCTTATCTGTACGCTAGCATCATGTTAGGAGTTAGTTAGCACAATCTTATCTGTACGCTAGCATCATGTTAGGAGTTAGTTAGCACAATCTTATCAGTACGCTAGCATCATGTTAGGAGTTAGTTAGCACAATCTTATCTGTACGCTAGCATCATGTTAGGAGTTAGTTAGCACAATCTTATCTGTACGCTAGCATCATATTAAGAATTAGTTAACACAATCTTATCTGTACGCTAGCATCATATTAAGAGTTAGTTAGCACAATCTTATCTGTACGCTAGCATCATGTTAGGAGTTAGTTAGCACAATCTTATCTGTACGCTAGCATCATGTTAGGAGTTAGTTAGCACAATCTTATCTGTACGCTAGCATCATGTTAGGAGTTAGTTAGCACAATCTTGTCTGTACGCTAGCATCATGTTAGGAGTTAGTTAGCACAATCTTATCTGTACGCTAGCATCATGTTAGGAGTTAGTTAGCACAATCTTATCTGTACGCTAGCATCATGTTAGTAGTTAGTTAGCACAATCTTATCTATACGCTAGCATCATGTTAGGAGTTAGTTAGCACAATCTTATCTGTACGCTAGCATCATATTAAGAGTTAGTTAGCACAATCTTATCTACGCTAGCTAGCATCATGTTAGGAGTTAGTTAGCACAATCTTATCTGTACGCTAGCATCATGTTAGGAGTTAGTTAGCACAATCTTATCTATACGCTAGCATCATATTAAGAGTTAGTTAGCACAATCTTATCTGTACGCTAGCATCATATTAAGAGTTAGTTAGCACAATCTTATCTGTACGCTAGCATCATGTTAGGAGTTAGTTAGCACAATCTTATCTGTACGCTAGCATCATGTTAGGAGTTAGTTAGCACAATCTTATCTGTACGCTAGCATCATGTTAGGAGTTAGTTAGCACAATCTTATCTGTACGCTAGCATCATGTTAGGAGTTAGTTAGCACAATCTTATCTGTACGCTAGCATCATGTTAGGAGTTAGTTAGCACAATCTTATCTGTACGCTAGCATCATATTAAGAGTTGGTTAGCATAATCTTGTCTGTACGCTAGCATCATGTTAGGAGAAGAGTTAGAAGAAGCATCTCGGACATGTTTGGAGTCTCCCGGGCTGGGAGACTCGGCCGGGATGGAGAGATGCAGGCGTTGTCGGAGTAAAGCGTTTGGCTTGACAGCTCGAAATGGACGGAAGAGGCTGACAGCTCGTCTTCTCAGGCTTGAACCTGCCTTCATTCCCTCGCTCCATCACTCTTCCCCCCCTCCTTTTGTCTTCTGGCTTTTTTTTTTTCTTCTTCTTTTGCTTCCAGCGAGCACACAGCTGTCAGCGAGGCAGGGAAGCAGGGATTTATCTCCGAGTGGACCCACATTCCACTTGTCCGCTCTGCCGAAAGTGACTTTTCATCCCGCTGTAAAGATAACACACACGGAATGGCGTCTGCATGCTAAGCCGCTCGACACTTCCCCAGAACCAAACTTTCTGTTTCCTGTCAACACGGCCGGCGGTTGATGGAGTGGACGACGGGTCAGGGAGGATAATGGAATGGCGGATGGAACCAGGCTCCCAGGGATCCGGGTCTTTTCTATTAACTCGGAAAACCTTGCCGGGAACGAGCGGGAGAGGCATCCGCTTTGCCGCCGACCGGCCCGCTTGTCAGCCGTTTGCAGACGAGAGGCGGGGTCTGTTGGGGATTGACCCAGCGTGTACCTCAGCCTGTACTCACCCCACACTATATTTCACACATCCCAGCCACTAGAAATACTGCTAATGGTATACGAGTATTATATATGTACCTGTGGATGATGCTATACGAGTACATAGACTATGTATGTACCGGTGGATGATTGTATACGAATATAAGATGAATGGGTTGTTTTGTGGTCGTGCAGGTGTCGCCAGGTGACAACCAAAGCTCCGGCCTGCTTCTGACGCCGGGGGTCAGGTGGGGACAGACACCCATCAACCAGCTCACGCCGTGGGACACCGACGAACCCCCCAGCAAGCAGCATCGAGACAGCGAGGCCACAGGTAACACACACGCTGCATCATGCATGCTAGTGCTAGCTGCTAATGCTAATGAGGCTCCTGGGTAGTCATTCCCGACATCGGGGGTCTCAAACATGCGGCCCGCGGGGCAAATGTGGCCCGCAGGACACTAGTTTGAGGCCCCCACCTTGAAAGTTTAATGTTCGTGCGGCCCGCGCAAATTTGATATGGATGCTGTATGGTATCATGTACCCAGAAAAAATTATTACGTTTGATTAATGTTCATGTTAAAGGTTAAATAACTGTTAATAGTTATCCTCCCTATCCGTGTGGAAGTGGTAAGTTTTTGGCTACTTAAGTTTAAAGGAAATAATAATAATTGAAGGCTACCGTTTAGGTCGCTAGCTCTCTAGTTTGCGAGTTTTTATTTTTTAAATAAGTTTTTTAAATTTTTTTGTTTTTAATAAATGCGTTTTTTTGTTTTTTTTTGTTTTTTGGAAAACCTGATGCGGCCCAGTCTCACCCAGACCCGAGCTCCAGTGGCCCCCAAGTAAATTGAGTTTGAGACCCCTGCCCTACATAATATACAAACCCCATCATGCCTTCATCACGCGTGTCCATCACATGTCCGTCTACAGTGGTCATTAGGATTCAGTAATGTCACATTCATAAAACAATAGCCAATGCAGGAAGTGCTGTATATAACAGGAAGTCAAAGAAACCTCCCAATACTACCCTGTAAGTGTTTGTAAACTAGACATCCCTTCTCTGTTTCTATCCCATGATGCGTTCAAGGGCACTGGGTATTTAACTTTAGCGTGTAAAATACAGCCTGGCTAATGTCATAGCGTATTTAAATGTAATGTGTTGGTGGACGTAAGCGACGTCTGCTGGTGGTCCGCCAGCCTGCCTGCCTGCCTGCCAGCGTCTGTTGTGTTTCTTCGCCTCTTCCTTTGTTTTTCTGGCCTCTTCTGCCGCTGATTAGGGAGCCCAGCGGTTAGAGAAAGCTAAGACATGGTTTGTGATTCATGGAGGAACATTGTCAATTTGGAAGTCCTCTCATGCGTTCTTGTCTCCATTTGATCATCTAACAGCAGCCGGCAAATGGGCTCTTCTCAGCTTTGTCTCCGGCTCACCAAAGGCCACCAATCACGTGCACTTCACTCAGCATGTGTACACAGCGTGACGATGCACACACTTCACTGGCAAAAAAATAAAAAAATCCTCCTTACTCTTTTTCATGCGCTCCTGTTAGCGCTTAGCATGAATCATCCACTTGGCAGCTTTACCATCTGCTTTCCATCTCACCTTTTACTTTCTCTTTCACTTTCATCACACTGAAGGGCACTTTCCAAGCACAGATAAGATCATCCTAACTTCTAACATAGTGCTAGCGTACAGATAAGATAGTCCTAACTAACTCCTAGCATGATGCTAGCGTACAGATAAGATTGTGCTAACTAACTCCTAACATGATGCTAGCGTACAGATAAGATTGTGCTAACCAACCCCTAACATGATGCTAGCGTACTGATAAGATTGTGCTAACTAACTTTTCACGTGATGCTAGCGTACAGATAAGATTGTGCTAACTAACTCCTGACATGATGCTTGCGTACAGATAAGATAGTCCTAACTAACTCCTGACATGATGCTAGTGTACAGATAAGATTGTGCTAACTAACTCCTAACATGATGCTTGCGTACAGATAAGATTGTGCTAACTAATTCCTAACATGATGCTAGCGTACATATAAGATTGTGCTAACTAACTCCTAACATGATGCTAGCCTACAAAGAAGATTGTGCTAACCAACTCCTAACATGATGCTTGCGTACAGATAAGATTGTGCTAACTAACTCCTAACATGATGCTAGCGTACATATAAGATTGTGCTAACTAACTCCTAACATGAGGCTGACGTACAGATAAGATTGTGCTAACTAACTCCTAACATAATGCTTGCGTACAGATAAGATTGTGCTAACTAACTCCTAACATGATGCTGCCGTACAGATAAGATTGTGCTAACGAACTCCTAACATGATGCTTGCGTACAGATAAGATTGTGCTAACTAATTCCTAACATGATGCTAGCGTACATATAAGATTGTGCTAACTAACTCCTAACATGATGCTAGCATACAAATAAGATTGTGCTAACCAACTCCTAACATGATGCTTGCGTACAGATAAGATTGTGCTAACTAACTCCTACCATGATGCTGCCGTACAGATAAGATCATCCTAACTAACTCCTAACCTGATGCTGGCGTACAGATAAGATTGTCCTAACTAACTCCTAACATGATGCTTGCGTACAAATAAGGTTGTGCTAACTCCTAACATGATGCTGGCGTACAGATAAGATCATCCTAACTAACTCCTAACCTGATGCTGGCGTACAGATAAGATCATCCTAACTAACTCCTAACATGATGCTTGCGCACAGATAAGATCATCCCAACTAACTCCTAACCTGATGCTGGCGTACAGATAAGATCATCCGAACTAACTCCTAACATTTTTAGACTAAAATGTTTCCCAAAAATGAACACAGCTGCACCCCACCAGCCCCCAGCTCTTCTAAAAGGTTGATTTGTTTTGCCATCCTGCAGGTCCCAGCTGGGTGGCGCCGGTCGCTGCCGTCAGCCAGTCCAGCCTCCTCCCCCACACCTACGCCCTCCCGCAACCACCCTCCTACAACCACAGCGTGACAGCCCAGTCCCCCATCATCGGGGTGACACCCTCCATCCAGACACCGATGCCCCCGCAGCACCCGCTCATGACTGCTCACTTCCAGCTGACGCCCCAGTCCACCGCGCAGCCGCCTGCCATGGTCCTGAGTGTGCCCAGCCAGCCGCCGTACGCCTCCGCCCAGCCCCCGGCGGCGCCGTCCGTGATTCACCCCGGCCCTCATGGCATGATGGGCAATGGCCGCTTGAGCTCTCACCCGAACCTCAGCCAGCTCCCGACAGTGCCTCTCACCAACGGTCAGGCGACCAGCGCCCAGCCCCCGCTGGCGCTCGACAATCAGGACGGTCCTAATGGGCTGCAAATGCTGCACACTGTCGGGATGGGGAAGTACGAGTTCAGCGATCCGGGACATCCCAAAGGTAAGCAACCTCAGCGGCCCACCCACCGTGACTATTTCATATTTGACATGCTAGCTTGGAATGCTAAATGTGGTAAACATGGGGGGGAGGGGGGTTGAAGGTGATTCCTCACGACCTGCCGCTCACCTGTAGCATCCCTACCTCGGGGTGTGCTACATGTTTGTTGTGTTTGCGTTTAACCTTGAAGTTTAGCACCGACGCCAGGAAACAGATGTTGGCCAATTCCCTTTACAATTTTCACATTTAATGAAGCTTTTCATTGAGATTGTTTTCACCCCCCCCACACCCCCCCAAACACCCTTCAGGACGATCAATAAAACAAAGGCAAATGAACTGCTAGATTGCACAAAAGCCATTATTTGGTGGCCTGCCTGCGACTCACGGGAATGAGAGTGGAGGTAGAATTGTGAATGAATAATTACACCGGGGGCTTCATGACGCACTTCCTGCAATACACAGACATTGAAGTTGGATCAACGCCATCCGACAAAGGCAACGCCGTCGGCGTGTTGGATGGAGGTCGGTGCAGACGTGCACTAGAAACTGAAGCACCAATCTGGTGTGATTACTTATTCATTCATTCATTTTCTACCGCTTATCCTCGCGGGGGTGCTGGAGATGTCTTCGGGCGAGAGGCGGGGTACACCCTGGACTGGTGGCCATCCAATCACAGGGCACGTATAGACAAACAACCATTCACACTCACATTCATACCTATGGACAATTTGGCATAGCCAATTAACCTAGCATGTTTTTGGAATTTGGGAGGAAACCGGAGTACCCGGAGTAAAGCCACGCCCACACGGGGAGAACATGCAAACTCCACACAGCGATGCCCGTGCGGGGAATCGAACTCGGCTGTGTGGCCTGCTCGCTAACCACTCACACGCCATGCAACAAAGTTACATTACTAGTTACTTTTTCAGTTACTTAACAGTGGCTGCCTGCGACGTCCTTTTCGCCACAGAACGACAATCATCATCATAAGACACAGTGATACTATGTCATCATCATAGGACATTATGATACTATATCATCATAATAAGACAATATGATACTATATCATCATCATAGGACAATAACATACTGTATCATCATAACCCATGTGATACTTTACCATTGTCATAGGACATTATGATACTATATCACCATCATCATGAGTCAATATGATACTATATCACCATCATCATCATAAGACAATAACATACTATATCATCATCATCATAAGGCAATAACATACTATATCATCATAAGACAATATGAGACTATATCGCCATCATAAGGCAATATGATACAATGTCATCATCATAAGCTAATATGATACTATATCATCATAACCCAACATGATACTTTGTCATCGTCATAGGAAATTATGATACTATATCATCATCATAAGACAATACCATATTATATCATCATCATAAGGCAATAACATACTATATCATCATCATCATAAGGCAATAACATACTATATCATCATCATAATAAGGCAATAACATACTATATCATCATCATCATAAGACAATAACATACTATATCATCATCATAATAAGGCAATAACATACTATATCATCATCATCGTTCAATAACATACTATATTGTCATCATCATAAGGTAATAACATACTATATTGTCATCATCATAAGGCAATAACATACTATATCATCATCATAAGACAATAACATACTATATAATCATCATAAGACAATAACATACTATATCGTCATCATAAGACAATAACATACTATATCATCATAAGATAATAACATACTATATCATCATCATAAGACAATAACATACTATATCATCATCATAAGACAATAACATACTATATCATCATCATAAGACAATAACATACTATATCATCATCATCATCATCATCATCATAAGACAATAACATACTATATCATCATCATAAGACAATAACATACTATATCATCATCATAAGACAATAACATACTATATCATCATCATCATCATCATAAGACAATAACATACTATATCATCATCATAAGACAATAACATACTATATCATCATCATAAGACAATAACATACTATATCGTCATCATCATAAGACAATAACATACTATATCATCATCATAAGACAATAACATACTATATCATCATCATAAGACAATAACATACTATATCGTCATCATCATAAGACAATAACATACTATATCGTCATCATCATAAGACAATAACATACTATATCGTCATCATAAGATAATAACATACTATATCATCATAAGATAATAACATACTATATCATCATCATAAGACAATAACATACTATATCATCATCATAAGACAATAACATACTATATCATCATCATCATCATCATCATAAGACAATAACATACTATATCATCATCATAAGACAATAACATACTATATCATCATCATAAGACAATAACATACTATATCATCATCATCATCATCATAAGACAATAACATACTATATCATCATCATAAGACAATAACATACTATATCATCATAAGACAATAACATACTATATCATCATCATAAGACAATAACATACTATATCATCATCATCATAAGACAATAACATACTATATCATCATCATAAGACAATAACATACTACATCATCATCATAAGACAATAACATACTATATCGTCATCATCATAAGACAATAACATACTATATCGTCATCATAAGACAATAACATACTATATCGTCATCATAAGACAATAACATACTATATCATCATCATAAGACAATAACATACTATATCGTCATCATAAGACAATAACATACTATATCGTCATCATCATAAGACAATAACATACTATATCATCATCATAAGACAATAACATACTATATCATCATCATAAGACAATAACATACTATATCGTCATCATAAGACAATAACATACTATATCATCATAAGATAATAACATACTATATCATCATCATAAGACAATAACATACTATATCATCATCATAAGACAATAACATACTATATCATCATCATCATAAGACAATAACATACTATATCATCATCAGACAATAACATACTATATCATCATCATCATCATAAGACAATAACATACTATATCATCATCATAAGACAATAACATACTATATCATCATCATAAGACAATAACATACTATATCATCATCATCATCATCATAAGACAATAACATACTATATCATCATCATAAGACAATAACATACTATATCATCATCATAAGACAATAACATACTATATCGTCATCATCATAAGACAATAACATACTATATCGTCATCATCATAAGACAATAACATACTATATCGTCATCATAAGACAATAACATACTATATCGTCATCATAAGACAATAACATACTATATCGTCATCATAAGACAATAACATACTATATCGTCATCATCATAAGACAATAACATACTATATCGTCATCATCATAAGACAATAACATACTATATCGTCATCATCATAAGACAATAACATACTATATCGTCATCATCATAAGACAATAACATACTATATCGTCATCATCATAAGACAATAACATACTATATCGTCATCATCATAAGACAATAACATACTATATCGTCGTCATCATAAGACAATAACATACTATATCGTCGTCATCATAAGACAATAACATACTATATCGTCATCATAAGACAATAACATACTATATCATCATCATAAGACAATAACATACTATATCGTCATCATAAGACAATAACATACTGCCCAAGTAGGAAGGACAAGAGCAGCCTCGTCTTGCCACTCGGACCCCGAGGACGCGAGGCTGCTGCTTACCGCTGATACGACGAGGAGCTTTGCAGAGGCCCGCGTGGCGGAGACGCTGACGGAGCTCTTTTTTTTACCCCGAATCCTCACACACACACACACACACGCAGGCCAGGGTTTGTGTGTGCCGGCGTCTCCTGGGTGTGACAGCGTGGACGTTTTGTCAGATGACAGCCTGCAAACAGCACAGTGACACAAATTGTAGCCCATGTTTGATTTGGCTTTGCCTTCAAGGGGAGCAATTTGTTTTCTCTCTGCTTCAGTGGGCGCATCAACACTCGCTCCGTCTGGGCTGCACACGCACGCCCGTGTCGCCTCTTACCTCGGCCGAGCGGCAACATGTATAGCACATGCAGAGGTAGATACATTTCACTCATGATATCTCTCATCCCTCCTTTATCACTGTTATTTGCAGAGAATTTCTGCAAAGTAGCATTACTTATTTATCAATGGAATAATATGTGATAGCTAGAGCATGGAAAACCTCTTTTACCGCCTTCTAAATATTCTAAATACACCTTTTCACAACATTAGAGCCCTCCAGACATGACCTAATACCCCTATAGTCACCTTTACACTGCTATAAGCCAATTTTGCAGACTTAATAAGAGAAATTAAGACATACAATCACATGTTAGCATTGTTTTTACTCCTTATTTTGTACAGTAATTCCTGTGGTGGTTATCTCATCAATGTAACATTTCTGACACCTAGGGACCAGTGCACAATACTACATGTCATCATAATGTTTACTGTTGACTTCACTTTTATTTTTATTTTTTTAATTTATTTTATTTTTTATTTTTTTACATATTTATTTTTATTATTATTATATTTTATTATATTTTTATTATTATTATTTTATTTATTTTATTTTATTTTTTATGCTTGCAGATGCTTCATTTAGGCCAGTGCTTCTTAAATATTGCAGACCTGCCAACATGTACAAATGTATTGTACTTAACATGGAGTCCGACTCTTAAACGCTTGTATGCTTCTCAGCTTTCCGTTTTCTTACGTCTCACTGGTTTCCTCGCAGGATTTACCGCATTTTTCTGCCACTGGGGGGCATCTTTTCACAATATTCTACTATACGAAGTTGTGTTCAATTCCTCAGTAAATTCAATTTCCCTGCTTAGTGTGTTTTCATGTGCACGTTTATGTATGCTTGCGTGACCTCGTGCAGTCAAAGGCGTACGTCGGCTGCGTGACGCATGTGAAGAATGTCTTCATCTCCGAGAACAGACGCCATGGAACCATCAGAGAATAAAGACAACAAGTCTTGTATGCTTTATATGCTGAACAGTATTTCAGCCTACAAAGATGTCTTGATTGCAGTCTGGGCTATTATCATCCGTCTAAGTCGAAGACAAACTATCTGTCTTCCCCGTGCCGACCTTGTTGCTAAGTCCCAGGAATAATAAGATGGGGGGGTGCTGGGGCTTTTTCTGCTAATGTCTGCTCTTGTCATTAGTATTTATTAGATGTCCTGCATGTATTATCAAAGCCAATTCAAAGTTTCTGCTTAAAACTTTCAGTCCTCTCGGAGGCTCACCAGGAGCTTGACTGAGCAGCTTCTGAAAGCCGAAGGGTACGCCTGCCACGTAGCATCCATGTTAGCATGCTAACTTATTGATAACAGTGTGAGCCGTGTGGCCATTCGTCTGCTGCATTCATCGATGGTTGTGGCATATTCTTATTAAACAATATAAACTCTTGAATTGTTAAGGGTAAGGGCTATGGCACTGGTAAAGAGTTAGGGTAAGGACTATGGCAAGGGTTAATTGTAAGGGTAAGGGCTATGGTAAGGGTAAGGGTTATGGCAAGGGTAAGGGTAAGGGTTATGGCAAGAGTAAGGGTAAGGGTTGTGGCAAGGGTGAGAGTAAGGGTAATGGTAGTGGCAAGGGTAAGAGTAAGGGTAAGGGCTATGGTAAGGGTTAAGAGTAAGGGTAAGAGCTATGGTAAGGGTAAGGGTAAGGGTAAGAGTAAGGATAAGGGTTATGGCAAAAGTAAGGGTAAGGGTTATGACAAGGGTAAGGGTTGTGGCAAGGGTAAGAGTAAGGGTAATGGTAGTGGCAAGGGTAAGAGTAAGGGTAAGGGCTATGGCAAGGGTAAGGGTAAGGGTAAGGGTAGAGGCGAGGGTAAGGGTAAGGGTAGTGGCAAGGGTAAGGGTAGTGGCAAGGGTAAGAGTAAGAGTAAGGGTAGTGGTAAGGGTAAGGGTAGTGGCAAGGGTAAGAGTAAGGTTAAGGGTAGTGGCAAGGGTAAGGGCTATGGCAAGAGTAAGGGTAAGGGCTATGGCAAGGGTAAGAGTAAGGGTAAGGGTAGTGGCAAGTGTAAGGGTAAGGGTAAAGGTAGTGGCAAGGGTAAGAGTAAGGGTAAGGGTAGTGGCAAGGGTAAGGGTAGTGGCAAGGGTAAGGGCTATGGCAAGGGTAAGGATACGGGCTATGGTAAGGGTACGGGCTGTGGCAAGGGTAAGAGTAAGGGTAAGGGTAGTGGCAAGTGTAAGGGTAAGGATAAGGGTAAAGGTAGTGGCAAGGGTAAGGGTAAGGGCTATGGCAAGGGTAAGGGTAAGGGTAGTGGCAAGGGTAAGAGTAAGGTTAAGGGTAGTGGCAAGGGTAAGGGCTATGGCAAGAGTAAGGGTAAGGGCTATGGCAAGGGTAAGAGTAAGGGTAAGGGTAGTGGCAAGTGTAAGGGTAAGGGTAAAGGTAGTGGCAAGGGTAAGAGTAAGGGTAAGGGTAGTGGCAAGGGTAAGGGTAGTGGCAAGGGTAAGGGCTATGGCAAGGGTAAGGATACGGGCTATGGTAAGGGTACGGGCTGTGGCAAGGGTAAGAGTAAGGGTAAGGGTAGTGGCAAGTGTAAGGGTAAGGATAAGGGTAAAGGTAGTGGCAAGGGTAAGGGTAAGGGCTATGGCAAGGGTAAGAGTAAGGGTAAGGGCAATGGTAAGGGTCAGAACTCAGCCAGGATTGATTGCGAAGGGAGCCACAACAAAGAGCCATGGGTTGCTGACCCCTGGGCTATAGAGAATGGGTATAAATGGGTATAGAGAATAAGAATCAGGGTAGAATTAGGGCCAAGCTATGGTAATGGTTATGACTCGGGTAAGGTCTGAGGCTTGGGTAAAGGCTGGAGCCTTCCATTTACCTGGAGGGGACACACTGATCTGGCCAGTATAGTTTGTTTGTATTCTTCCTGCTTTGCTGGCAAGCATCGTTAGCGAAGGGGGTAACAAGCAGAGCAGGAGGTGTAGGGAGCCGGACCAGGCGGGGGCTCAGTCATAAAGGATGAGAGAAGAACCTAGGCCTGGGATGCAGGGATCGGGAAAAAAGAGCATCCGGCTGCTTTTTCAGGAGGAACACAAAGTGGAGACGTGACGCTGAGTGGAAGCGACCGAACGTAGCAGCTGTAGCGAAGAGGGCAGGTACGGGAAGGAGGCTGGCGTAGATGTAGCTTGTCTCAGGTTTCAGGGAGGCCGTGACGACGTTCGCGTGCTGTGTGATGATGCAAGTAGAACCCCCGACGGGACGCCTGCGGAGCTTTGTCTTGAACCCTCTGTGATTAATGAAGGCAGCGTTGTGCATGGAGGAGGTGGACAAGGGATGATCAATCTTAATGAGCTCTACGCCCGTCCCTGTTAGCTGGGGAGGGGGTCGGGGGGGGCACGGCACCACCAGCACCACATAGGAAAGTCGGTTTTACTTTCACTTTCATGAGGCTACCCTAGGACAATGCATGGCTGTCCAATGATTGCCTTGCTTTAGTGTGATTGACAGGTGTGCCAGCCAATGGAAGCCATCATATTAAACCCATGTACAGTAGATATGAAATGAATTCAGAGACATTATGTGCATATAATAAAGTGTATACTGTATTGAAATCATGAGGGAATGAGGGTGCTGATAATTGATGAGAGCTGGGATGGAATTGGGTGAATTACTTCTTCCGTCCAAGTCGGCGCCATCGCGCTCTTTCCGAGCCCTTTTCATCATCCATGCCATGAATAACATCATTGTCCGCTCGCCGCATGCCGCATGGCTTGTTTACCTTCCAATAAAAAGGCGTAAGGAGGGGGGCGGCGGCGGGGGGGCGTGGAGTGGAGTGGAGTTGGGGTTGCACACTGTGACAGGCGGGTATTAGCGCAAGTGCCTGCTGGTGGGGGGGAGAGAGACAAGGTGGGCAGATTATAGTAGGGCTGACTGGTGCATCGCAGCAGGCCATCAAACCAAAACTGCTGCTGACTAAACACACTTACCCCCCCCCCCCCCCCCCCCCCCCGCGCCCCCCCAGAAAGATCTTATAAGGTCCAGATCCGGCAAGACATAAGATATAAGATTTTTCACAAACGGTTATATTTTCAACCGTTCAACAGGAAAAAAAGAGCAATAATCTTGGCCAAATTACACCCCCCCCCCCCCCCAAGCCCCCCACCACTGAAGTTAGTGATGCGTGATGGAAGAAAAGCTAACATGGATTCCTTGAGCAAATCCTCCCAATCCCGCCCGAAGGACCTTTCCGTGTTCCCCATGTTGAGGGCAGACGGCTTTATTGTTGGTGAAGGCGCTCGGCCCGTCAGGTCAATGAGCTTTGCTAAGATGGGAGAAAAGGAGTCGGAAGAAGCAGAGCTGATTTCATCTTCAACCTTTGCCGATATTTTTTTCCTTGGAAAAAAGTGGATTTATTCCCAAAGAATCATCCCCAATCGGCATGATAGACGGGAGACCCGGACAATGTAATCTAGATTAAATGGGATGAACACGGGATGAAAACGGGAAATAAAATCCATCCTCCATCTTGGATGAAATGAAAGGATGATTCCAAAGCAGACACACTCAGGATAGCGTTCCATGCTCCTCCCAGGAACATTCATTCATTCATTCATTTTCTACCGCTTTTCCTCACAAGGGTCGCAGGGGGTGCTGGAGCCTATCCCAGCTGTCTTCAGGCGAGAGGCGGGGTACACCCTTGACTGGTCGCCAGCCAATCACAGGGCACATATAGACAAACAACCATTCACACTCTCATTCATACCTATGGACAATTTGGAGTGGCTAATTAACCTAGCATGTTTTTGGAATGTGGGAGGAAACCGGAGTACCCGGAGAAAACCCACGCATGCACGGGGAGAACATGCAAACTCCACACAGAGACGGCCGAGGGTGGAATTGAACCCTGGTCTCCTAGCTGTGAGGTCTGCGCGCTAACCACTCAACCGCCGTGCCGCACCTCCCAGCAACATTTCACCAAAATATTTGGTAAAGACGGGGATGGCAAGCAAGGGCCCCAGTGGTCACGCCATTGGCACCCCCGCCCGATCCAAACCCTCCCAGTTTGAGTCTTATCCTACTCTAAGATTCCAAGGAGAAGTCGACATTAATGGGGAGGAGTTAAATAGACACGTTTCGACCCTACAACAAGCAAGGCGCCATCTGCCAACAGACATGGGTGACCCTGCGCCACAGGTTGGCGACCCGTTAGTGGAGATAATAAAGTGGATAATAAAGCCTCAATCAGGAAGAAAAATGTAAATACGTATACTGTAACTCATACTCTATACTGTATACTCGGAATAATATCCAAACATTTTTTGGGAGGAAGTTGGAAGTTGGAGCAAAAATAAAAAAATCAATCAATTAAAAATTCCAAGAATAAGGTTGGATCCTGGAAGGAAAAATAAGAATTCAGCACCAATCAAATCTGACCAAAACCACACACAATATTCACTTAATTTTTTTATTTTCTCTTTCTTATTCTACAAAAGTCATTCCGAAAACCTCAAATTTCCGTACTTTGGAATTTTTTAAAAGCCTGTAAATAATCCTAGCAAGCGTCCAGTAGGACAAAGTGCAGAGAAAAAGAATAAGAATTTCCATGTTGCCGGTTTTCTAAGGATCTTATTGTCAGGCTGTCCCAAGATAATACCATACCATACCCCCCACCCCCCTTTTTTTTGGGTCTAGCTGATATTAAAGCCCCGCTCCCCCTTTCAAGCCTCTGTCCCCTCTGAGCGTGTGCTGGGATTTACCATGCCACCGTCCCCCCAGTGCAGGCTGACCTCCGGACCCAGCAGGTCCGCATCCCGGTCCCGAGGCCCCGCATTCTTGGAGCACCCCCCTCCCTTGTTACTTGGCCTTCACGGCGGGGCCCCCCGGCTCAGGCCCCGCTGACAGGAGGCTCGGATGAAAAAGAAGGCATCAAGCGTCATAATTCCGGGCTCTTCTTCGCGCTTTTCCTCGGAAGACGGGGATCAGGATGCAGCGGAAGGTTGGAGACCGTAGGAGGACGGATTTTGGATGGTGTGATGGTGGCTGACGGCAAACATTGGCCTTTCATGCTAGCAGTATACTCGTCTTTTTATGAAGTACTACCTTTCATGTTAGCAGTATACTCGTCTTTTTATAAAATACTACCTTTCATGCTAGCAGTATATTTGTCTCTTTATAAAATACTACCTTTCATGCCAGCAGTATACTCATCTCTTTATAAAATACTACCTTTCATGTTAGCAGTACACTCATCTCTTTATAAAATACTACCTTTCATGCTAGCAGTACACTCATCTCTTTATAAAATACTACCTTTCATGCTAGCAGTACACTCATCTCTTTATAAAATACTACCTCTCATGTTAGCAGTATATTTGTCTTTTTATAAAATACTACCTTTCATGTTACCAGTATATTTGTCTTTTTATAAAATACTACCTTTCATGTTAGCAGTATATTCCTCTCTTTATAAAATACTACCTTTCATGCTAGCAGTATACTTGTATTTTATAAAATACTACCTTTCATGCCAGCGGTATATTTGTCTTTTTATAAAATACTACTTTCATGCCAGCGGTATACTTTTTATAAAATACTACCTTTCATGCCAGCAGTATATTTGTCTTTTTATAAAATACTACCTGTCATGCAAGCGGTATATTTGTGTTTTTATAAAATAGTACCTTTTATGCCAGCGGTATATTTGTGTTTTTATAAAATACTACCTTTCATGCAAGCGGTATATTTGTGTTTTTATAAAACACTACCTGTCATGCAAGCAGTATACTTGTTTTTTTTTATAAAATACTTCCTTTCATGCCAGCAATATATTTTGTCTTTTTATAAAATACTACCTTTCATGCCAGCGGTATATTTGTGTTTTTATAAAATAGTACCTTTCATGCCAACGGTATATTTGTTTTTTTATAAAATACTACCTTTCATGCAAGCGGTATATTTCTGTTTTTATAAAACACTACCTGTCATGCAAGCAGTATACTTGTTTTTTTTTAATAAAATACTACCTTTCATGCCAGCGGTATATTTGTCTTTTTATAAAATACTACCTTTCATGCAAGCGGTATATTTGTGTTTTTATAAAATACTACCTTTCTTGCCAGCGGTATATTTGTGTTTTTATAAAATACTATTTCATGCTTGCGGAATACTCGTCTTTTTATAAAATACTACCGTTCATGCTAGCAATATATTTGTCTTTTTGAAAAATACTACCTTTCATGCCAGCAATATATGTCTTTTTATAAAATACTACCTTTCATGCCAGCAGTATATTTGTCTTTTTATAAAATACTACCTTTCATGCCAGCGGTATATTTGTCTTTTTATAAAATACTACTTTCATGCCAGCGGTATATTTGTATTTTTATAAAATACTACCTTTCAGGCTAGCAGTATACTTGTTTTTTTTTTATTATAAAATACTACCTTCCATGCCAGCAATATATTCGTCTTTATTAAATACTGCCTTTCATGCTAGCAGTATATTTGGATTTTTATAAAATACTATCTTTCATGCTAGCAGTATACTTGTTTTTTTTTTATAAACTACTACCTTTCATGCCAGCAATATATTTGTCTTTATTAAATACTGCCTTTCATGCCAGCAGTATATTCGTCTTTTTTATAAAATACTACCTTTCATGCAAGCGGTATAATTGTGTTTTTATAAAATACTACCTTTCATATTAGCAGTATACTACAGCTCATCTTTAAAAAAAAAAATAAATCTCGTCCATAAATGTTGTGGCAATGATTGAAAAAGTAATATTGTTGGTATTATCATCCAGGGAGGATATGATGGAGGATGTAAAATGAGGTGAAGGATAAAAATATGTGGAGGAAGCGTAGTATTTGAGGCTGTGTGTTAGCTAAAGATGTGTGTATCGTGTGGCTGGGATTTGTCTTGTTAAATACTTGTGTTGGCGTCACAAAGGAAAACATATCCGTGAATTCCAAAGTAAGGAATAATTCCATGTCAGTGGAAAGCATTTTATTATTTTATTTTCTAGTTTTTTTTTTTTGGGATGAAAATGCCAAGAATATTCCGATTCTTTGTTTTTCTATCTGATGTGCCATGGGGATGTTCTTGCTGCTGATGTGAAGGTGATATGAAGGTCAAAAGTGGTGAATAAACGACCTTGATGTGACATCAGCTTTTTGCCGGGCTGAAAATAAATCATATATTTTGGTCAATTGAAGGAGATGCTTTTCATTACAAAGCAAACCTGGAATGGAAGCGGAATTTCTTCCCCGTCGTGGTGTAAAAATGTGTCCAGCCATAAATTAGAGAAGGTGATTGAATTATTGATCAGCTAAGGTGTATTTTTCCGCCCAATTAAGCCAGCTAGGTTGACTATGTAGTCTTTCAAGAGCGGAAAAAAGCTGCTCCTTTTTTTTTGACGTGGAATTCTCTGGGAAAGAGATTTTCCCGTACTAAGAAGCCCGGGTACCGTATGTAAGCTCCTATTTCTTCTTTTATTTTAATGGCTTGTTATTATGTGAAGTTAAAAAAAAAACAACACATAACTTTATGGTTCAAAGTACCATAAAGTTTACAGTTAAAAATAATCACTATTTAAATTCAAGTGGGGGGTCAAAACAAAACCTGTATTTATTATTTTAATATGTAATTATTCCCGTCCAAAGGCCTGGTGGGGCCATCAAATAATTAAAACGCGTCCCTAAGATGTGGTATAAAAATAGCCACAACACAAAGGGCCAATTTGTATTTCATTCATAATAGTATTATTCCAAAAATGTGCATTAATGGCTGCCTTTTTCCTGTGTTCAAGTGGAAGAATTCCCGCTTCCTGGGTCCTTAATAATGGAAGGGCTTTCCTCTGCAGCGTGTCTAATAGTGGAAGTGCTTGCTCCGATCCAAATCCGGACATGAAGTCTTCCGACGGAAAAATAATATGAACGAAAAATATATTTTTATTATGATTATTATTATCGTAGCCAAAGCAATGCAACATAGTTAAACTTTGACTACATTGTTCAAAATTCATCAAATCGGAATATAAACGTTGACAAAATGGCGGAACCACGCCATTCCCTAAAATGGCTCCATTTTTTGGCAACCAATGACAGCAGTCCATCTCGGCGTCCTATCACGGCTCTGCACGTAACTTCTGACACACCCTGATAGGTTACCAAAGCTCAAGCCCCCGGATTGGTGGGGCCCCTCCTGGAGCTGTGTTGCTAAGCCGTACGACGTCCAATCACGAGTGATGAACTCGGCCTCGTCCCCCCCCCCCCCCCACGAGACCTAGCTTTGCTCCGCCGCTTGACGTCCTTACCCGTATTGAGATGTTTAGCGTCCCACCACACCGGGCGCCAAATAGGAGAATGGGGTGCCGCCATGTGGACTTTCACGGGTTGTTCCCCCTACTGACACCGCCCCCCACCCCAACGATTTTCCTTCATCAGGTGTGGCTTTAAGAAAGATGGAGCCGCCTTTGTCTGAACTCCGCCTCTTCCAGGCCCCCCAGCCCCCCGCCCCTGAGTCTGTTGACAGCGTGGCTGATTAGAGGCGAGAGCCGTAGCGCTTGGTGGAGATCCACCAAACTCCTAAAGGCTATTCAACCTCGTCGGATCGCTGGCCCTCTCACAGGAGGAGCTGCATTGGAATGTTTTTGGGTGGGGGGGCCGGGGGGGTCCCCTGAAAAAGATGCAGCTGTGCATCCAGTTGAAGGAGAAGACACTTCCCGTCACAAATGACCTTCATTTCTGGTGAAAGCACAAAGACAGAGCTGTCTTTGCACTGTTAAGGTTCTCAGACCAGGACTGAGGCTTAGGGTCTTGCTTCAGTCCTCCAAGGGGACATTGGACTTGAATTGCTGAAGACCTCGACCCTGATTAGGGTGGAGGGAGCTAGATGGTTGGACAGTGTAGACACAAAAAGCATGAATCAGGTCTTTAATGGAACTTGAACGTGGGAAATCTTGCCAAAGAGCGCTTGGGTAGAAATGGGGAAGCAAAAACCAGTTCTTCAAAAACCAGTCCCACTCTGACTGAGCCACTGCCTCTGGACTGATCCAAGACTTCCATGTGAGGGGGTGATGGAAAACCAGGTGTGTGTTGTCTTGCTTCATGTTTAGATACTGGATGGTATAGAGTAGGAACCCATGGACAGAACGTATGTTCATATACTTTACATTTAGATACTGGATGGTATAGAGTAGGAACCCATGGACAGAACATATGGTATAGAGTAGGAACCCATGGACAGAACATATGTTCATATACTTTACGTTTAGATACTGGATGGCATAGAGTAGGAACCCATGGACAGAACGTATGTTCATATACTTTACATTTAGATACTGGATGGTATAGAGTAGGAACCCATGGACAGAACGTATGTTCATATACTTTACATTTAGATACTGGATGGTATAGATTAGGAACCCATGGACAGAACTTATGTTCGTATACTTTACATTTAGATACTGGATGGTATAGATTAGGAACCCATGGACAGAACAGAACGTATGTTCATATACTTTATGTTTAGATACTGGATGGTATAGAGTAGGAACCCACGGACAGAACGTATGTTCATATACCTTACGTTTAGATACTGGATGGTATAGAGTAGGAACCCATGGACAGAACGTATGTTCATATACTTTACATTTAGATACTGGATGGTATAGAGTAGGAACCCATGGACAGAACGTATGTTCATATACTTTACATTTAGATACTGGATGGTATAGAGTAGGAACCCATGGACAGAACGTATGTTCATATACTTTACATTTAGATACTGGATGGTATAGATTAGGAACCCATGGACAGAACTTATGTTCGTATACTTTACATTTAGATACTGGATGGTATAGATTAGGAACCCATGGACAGAACAGAACGTATGTTCATATACTTTATGTTTAGATACTGGATGGTATAGAGTAGGAACCCACGGACAGAACGTATGTTCATATACCTTACGTTTAGATACTGGATGGTATAGAGTAGGAACCCATGGACAGAACGTATGTTCATATACTTTACATTTAGATACTGGATGGTATAGAGTAGGAACCCATGGACAGAACGTATGTTCATATACTTTACATTTAGATACTGGATGGTATAGAGTAGGAACCCATGGACAGAACGTATGTTCATATACTTTACATTTAGATACTGGATGGTATAGATTAGGAACCCATGGACAGAACAGAACGTATGTTCATATACTTTATGTTTAGATACTGGATGGTATAGAGTAGGAACCCACGGACAGAACGTATGTTCATATACCTTACGTTTAGATACTGGATGGTATAGAGTAGGAACCCATGGACAGAACGTATGTTCATATACTTTACATTTAGATACTGGATGGTATAGATTAGGAACCCATGGACAGAACGTATGGTATAGAGTAGGAACCCATGGACAGAACATATATTCATATACTTTACGTTTAGATACTGGATGGTATAGATTAGGAACCCATGGACAGAACGTATGGTATAGAGTAGGAACCCATGGACAGAACATATGTTCATATACTTTACGTTTAGATACTGGATGGTATAGATTAGGAACCCATGGACAGAACGTATGGTATAGAGTAGGAACCCATGGACAGAACATATGTTCATATACTTTACATTTAAATACTGGATGGCATAGAGTAGGAACCCATGGACAGAACATGTTCATATACTTTACATTTAGATACTGGATGGTATCGATTAGGAACCCATGGACAGAACGTATGGTATAGAGTAGGAACCCATGGACAGAACGTATGTTCATATACTTTACGTTTAGATACTGGATGGCATAGAGTAGGAACCCATGGACAGAACGGATGTTCATATACTTTACATTTAGATACTGGATGGTATAGAGTAGGAACCCACGGACAGAACGTATGTTCATATACTTTACGTTTAGATATCGGATGGTATAGAGTAGGAACCCATGGAGAAAACAGTAGTCCTTCATGAAGGTGATGGTGATGGTGATGATGGGGTTTGCATGTTCCTCAGTCTGCTGGCGTTGAGGTTATTGATGATTTGTGGATTCTGATGTGATTGATGATGTTTCTCCTCCATGTCACGATGTTGACAAAGCCAGAACTAACACTGGGTCGTGTGGACTTTCTTCTTCTTCTTCTTCTTCTTCTTCTTCTTCTCCTTCTTCTTCTTCCACAGAGATGTTGAGGGAGCTGAACCAGCAGCGCAGAGCGAAAGACTTTACAGACCTGAAAATTGTTGTTGAAGGCAAAGAGTTTGAAGTCCACCAAAATGTTCTAGCTTCCTGCAGCTTGTATTTCAAGGACCTGGTCAAAAGGTTTGCCTTTGCCTCCTCCTAACCCCCCACACCCCTCTCTGACGACCCCCCCACCCCCCTCCAACCTCCTCTTTGTTGTGCCCCCATTGCCCCCCCCCCCCTCTATTCTGTCTTTGCTTCTTCTTGCAGGTTGCTGAAGTTCCTTTAGATGTTGCCAGCAGCCATTCCTTTCCCCCTCACCCCCCACACCCCCCCCCCCCCCCACCAAAAGTTAAAGGTCTGGACTTAAAGGTCAACCCATCACCTCCGACCCGTAACCCCCCCCCCCCCCCCACCTCCATGTAACCCCACATTTATTTGAAAGAGCAGTGGAAGTGTTCCATGACTGATTGGGGGGGGGGGGGGGGGGGGTGTTGGACAAACCAAAGACCACAATATTCCTATTTTACATCATCACTACCACCTGCCCATGCACCAAGGTGTGTGTGTGTGTGTGTGTGTGTGTGTGTGTGTGTGTGTGTGTGTGTGTGTGTGTACCACGAGCATCCATCATTTATTATTCCAAAAATATCCACATGTTGACCAAATATCAACTTGGCTATTCTCCCCCCAAAACGTAGGATGGATGGCTGCCATGGAGGAAGTATACTGTATACAGTACTCTATATTTATTCCTAAGAAGTATACTGTACCCACAGTACTCCATATTTATTCCTAAGAAGTATACTGTACCCACAGTACTACAATATTTATTCCGAAGACATATACTGTATATACAGTACACTATATTCATTCCTAAGAAGTATACTGCACCTACAGTACTATATAGTAATTCCTAAGAAGTCGAGTATACAGTAGTACTTTGCATTATCTGTAGCATTCTTCTAGCAGCTCCACAATTGTGTGTTTGTGTATTCGAGTGTGTGTGTGTGTGTGTGTTTGCGTCCTCTCCGTCATCCCCTCTGAGGCGTTCCCTTGGAAAAGTGGGAGTGTTTTTCAGCATGGCTCATCCTTCCTTCCTTCCTTCCTTCCTTCCTTCCTTCCTTCCTTCCTTCCTTCCTTCCTTCCTTCCTTCCTTCCTTTCCTCCTTCCTTCCTTCCTTCCTTCCTTCTTTCCTTCCTTCCTTCCTTCCTTCCTTCCTTCATCCCTTCCTTCCTCCCTTCCCTCATCCCTTCCTTCCTCCCTTCCTTTCCTCCCTCCCTTCCTTTCCTCCCTTCCTTCCTTTCCTCCCTTCCTCCCTCCCTTCCTTTCCTCCCTCCCTTCCTTTCCTCCCTCCCTTCCTTTCCTTCCTTCCTTCCTTTCCTCCCTACCTACCTTCCTTTACTCCCTTCCTTCCTTTACTCCCTTCCTCCCTCCCTTCCTTTACTTCCTTCCTTCCTTCATCCCTTCCTTTCCTCCCTCCCTTCCTCCCTTCTTTCCTTCCTTCCTTCCTTTCCTCCCTACCTACCTTCCTTTCCTCCCTTCCTTCCTTTCCTCCCTTCCTTCCTTCCTTCCTTCCTTCATCCCTTCCTTCATCCCTTCCCTCCTTTCCTCCCTTCCTTCCTTTCCTCCCTTCCTCCCTCCCTTCCTCCCTTCCTTCCTTTACTTCCTTCCTTCCTCCCTCCCTTCCTTTCCTCCCTCCCTTCCTCCCTTCTTTCCTTCCTTCCTTCCTTTCCTCCCTACCTACCTTCCTTTCCTCCCTACCTTCCTTTCCTCCCTTCCTTCCTTCCTTCCTTTCCTCCCTCCTTCCTCCCTCCCTTCCTCTCTTCCTTTCTTCCTTTGGTCCTTTGGTCCTTCCTTCTTTGCTTCCTTCTTTTTTTCCTTCTGTTCTTCCGTCATTCCTTCTTTCCTTCCTTCCTCGCTTCCTCTCTTCCTTCGGTCCTTGCTTCCTTCTTTCCTTCCTCCTCGCTTCCTTTGGTCTTTGCTTCCTTCTTTGCTTCCTTCTGTCCTTCCGTCCTTCCTAGTTTCTTTCCTTCCTTCCTTCTTCCATCCTTGGCGGGTGTGCAGCATTGGCGGCCGCCTCTTTAGAGACGCTCCCTAATCTTGCCATGGCACTAATTGACCAAAGTGAAGAGCATGATGATCTTTTATTTTTAGCTTTATTCACCCCTATTCACCCCCCCTCCCTCCACCCCCCACCTCCAACCCCCCAAGGGGAAGGTCAATAACACGATGTGGCTTTTTGCTTTGCAGGAGGACATAAAAAGAGTAACTGCTTTTGGGTTTTTGCAGCCATGCAGGGACTTGAAATGTCTTTTATTTTTTCATCTACTTCTCACCCCCCCCACCCCCTCCACATCCTCCACCCCCCCCCCACCCCCCACCCCATCTGAGTGCGCTTCCAATGCCGACTAATGTTTGAGTTCAAACACTACAGGATTATTTTTCCTGCAGCAGCGACTAAAGGTTCTGCTCAGGCAAGATGGCGCTGGGACTGGTGGGGGTGGGGGGGGTTCTCTTTTTTTGGGTGGGGTTGGGGGAAGCAGTGGGCGGAGCTACAGACAAGGTACAGTCATGGAACAACCCCTCAATCTGAAGGATGGCTGCTGGCTCCCTGTGGAGGAACATCTCACCCCGCCCCCCTTTCTTCCCCACCTACACCCCCCGCCCCGCCCCCACCTGTCTGAGTGCTGTGTTTTGCTGCTGGGGAGTTATGGTGCTTGGAGTCAAAATGAAAGCGGAGGGGGGCGCATACACCAAGATGTAAACATAACAGCTTTACAGATGCCGCTTTCCTTCTGATGGGCGGGATCATGCTGAGCCATTGATTGACAACTGCCATTGATTGATTGATATATAATCTACGAATATTATATATATATATAATATTTCTTTATGTATTGCACCAAGCGTCTCCAGCAGCAAAACAAAATGAAAAGATCCACGAGTGACAGAATCCATCTTAATGTGGACCACTTTTCATATTGTTGACGTCTGCGGGCGCAGGGAGGAATTTTAGGGAGTTTGGGGGGGGGGGGCAACTGTTGTTCCATTTATTTCACCCTCAAGTGGGAGATTGTTTGACATGGGGCATTAAACATGGCTGCCGAGGTGTTACTTAACGCTATAATGCCCTCGCCACGCCAGCGCTCCATCCCAGGACGTAGCGGAAGTAGCACCCACATAGCTTCAGGGGGGGTTCATGTTATATTATATTTAATTGACGCCACTTCCAAGCATCTCACACTTTGATTGGCAGGATGATTGTGTGTGTGTGTGTGTGTGTGTGTGTCATGTCAGCCTGGTGTCCAATAATCACATTTGTTGCAGATGCGGCATTTAAGTATCTGATAAAAAGATTATGGAACTGGACTCCCGCCACCCCTCCCCGTGGTTTCTAAGCCGGTGTTTTTCTCTCTGTGCCACATTGGTCGTCCAGGTCATCCGCCGAGGCGCGCAACGGCGAGATGCTGAAGCTGAGCATGAGCAACATCGGCGCCGACGTGCTGGAGCAGCTGCTGGAGTTCGTTTACACGGGATCGCTGGTCATCGACTCGGCCAACGCCAAGACGCTGCTGGAGGCCGCCAACAAGTTCCAGTTCAACACCTTCTGTAAAGTCTGCGTATCCTTCCTGGGTGGGTAGCACGTCATGTCATGAAAGACGGGCGGCACGGGGGACTAGTGGTTAGCGCGCAGACCTCACAGCTAGAAAACCAGGGTTCAATTCCACCCTCAGCCATCTCTGTGTGGAGTTTGCATGTTCTCCCCGTGCATGCGTGGGTTTTCTCCGGGTACTCCGGTTTCCTCCCACATTCCAAAAACATGCTAGGTTAATTAGCCACTCCAAATTGTCCATAGGTATGAATGTGAGTGTGAATGGTTGTTTGTCTATATGTGCCCTGTGATTGGCTGGCCACCAGTCCAGGGTGTACCCCGCCTCTCGCCCGAAGACAGCTGGGATAGGCTTCCTTCCTTTCCTGCCTCCCTTCCTTTCCTCCCCATCTTCCTTTCCTCCCTTTCTTCCTCCCTTCCTTCCTTCCTTTCCTCCCTTCCTCCATCCCTCCCTCCCTTCCTTCCTTCCTTCCTTCCTTCCTTTCCTCCCTTCCTCCCTCCCGTCCTTCCTCCCTTCCTTCCTTCCTTTACTTCCTTCCTTTCCTCCTTTCCTCCCTTTCTTCCTTCCTTCCTTCCTTCCTTCCTTCCTTCCTTCCTTCCTTCCTTCCTTCCTTCCTTCCTTCCTTCCTCCCTTCCGTCCTTCCTTCCTTTCCTCCCTTCCTCCCTCCCGTACTCCCTCCGTTCCTTCCTTCCTTTACTTCCTTTACTTCCTTCCTTCCTTCCTTTCCTCCCTCCTCTCTCTCCTCCCTCCCTTCCTTTCCTCCCTCCCTTCCTTTCCTCCCTTGCTTTCCTCCCTCCCTCCCTCCCTCCCTCCCTCCCTTTCTTTTTTTTTCTTTCTTTCCTTCTTTCCTTCTTTCCTTATTTCCTTCTTTCCTTCCTTCTTTCCTTCTTTCTTTCCTTCTTTCCTTCCTTCTTTCCTTCCTTCTTTCATTCCTTCTTTCTTTCCTTCTTTCTTTCCTTCTTTCTTTCCTTCCTTCTTTTTTTCCTTCCTTCTTTCTTTCCTTCCTTCTTTCCTTCCTTCCTTCCTTCCACCAGTCCAGGGTGTACCCTGCCTCTCGCCCAAAGACAGCTGGGATAGGCTCCAGCACCCCCGCAACCCCTGTGAGGAAAAAGCGGCAGAAAATGAATGAATGTCATGAAAGACAAAATAGAGGTTGTACTGCGTGTACTTTACAACATGGCGGGGTTGTATTGCCATGTTCAAGCTTCCAGGAAGTCACATGTTCCTCCATGATGACGCGTCCCGCTCTGATGCGGTCCCAGTGGGCCGGAACAAGCGTGACGGCGGGCTTGTAATGTAAAAAGGTCACAGGACAATCGGCGCTTAAATGTCAAATTCTCCGGCCTGAACTGAAAAAGAAAGCGCAAAGATGCAGAAATGGGAGGAGCCCGGCGGGTCACATGACAAAGGTTTGCTTGAGTTGGAGGGCAGGAAAAAAAAAATGCTGAAATGTCAGCATTTGCATTTGATTTCATGAGTTGTTTGTGCGTGGACACAAAGGTCAGACAAAAGAAAGAAACAGCACTTATTGATTTGTTTTCCTCCATTTGGATGATAAAAACATGGAGGCCATTTGTAGACTTCATTTCCTGGGAGACATCCAATCATTCCACCTCCACGAGATTCATGACATTTCAACTCACTGGGGGGTGGGGGTGGGGGGTGTACAGGTGGAAGCAAAGCTTTGTCCTTGACAGAGGAGAACGTGATACCGTGTCAGATGTTGGCGCCCTCGGGGGAAACGGCAAACATCATTTTGACCTACTTTACCTTCTCTTCCATGCCAAGTTTCTCCGTGGCATAGCCACTCCCCTCTCGGATGTGCATGCCAGCTGGCGGTCAAGTGCTGATTGGATGACGGCATTTTTGCTCCGACCTCTAGCCTCTTTTTCCCATTGGAAATAATCCCCCAAAAATAATTCTTTACATGTATTTATATTTTAAGTGTAAAAAGAAGTTAACCCTAACCACCTCATCCGAATCCTAATGTTTATACAGCCCCTTAAAAAGTTCCCATTCCCACCCACATTCATACCTATATGGACAATTTGGAGTGGCCAATGAAGCTAACATGTTTTGGGAATGTGGGAGGAAACCGGAGTACCCGGAGGAAAAAAAAAAAAAACACGGGGAGAACATGGAAACTCCACACAAAGATGACCAAGAGGAGATTCCAACCCAGGTCTTCCCATCTCCTGACTGTGTGGCCTGCATGCTAACCACTCAGAACAAAGAACACCACTAACTTATTTAATATAATAGTTAATATATAAAGAATATGCAAAAGACGGATCTAATCCAAGGCATCAACAGCAGAAAAATGTCCAGGCCTAATGGCCGCTTTCAAACCTTCTTAAGTGTTGTGCAAGTGTAAAAAGAAGTCAAGCAGCGCTGTTTAATAAAAAAGTAACAAAGTCCAATGTTTAATGACAAATGTACAATGCGAAGGTGCGACTTATTGCTAATGTTTTTATTATTGTGATGCAAGTGTCAAAAGAAGTCAAGGAGTCAAGTCATAGCAATAGATGCTATCACAACAGTAGATAGCAATAGATGATATAATTCATAGCAATAGATGCTATCACAGCAATAGATAACAATGGATGATATAATAGATAGCAATTGATGCTATAATAGATAGCAATATATGCTATCACAGCAGTAGATAGCAACTGATGCTATAATAGATAACAATAGATAATATAATAGATAGCGATAGATGCTATCACAGCAATAGATAACAATAGATGCTATAATAGATAACAATAGATGATATAATAGATAGCAATTGATGCTATAATAGATAGCAATTGATGCTATATTAGATAGCAATTGATGCTATAATAGACAGCAATAGATGATATAATAGATAGCAATTGATGCTATAATAAATAGCAAAAGATGCTATCACAGCAGTAGATAACAATAGATGATATAATAGATAACAATTGGTGCTATATTAGATAGCAATTGATGCTATAATAGATAGCAATAGATAATATAATATATAGCAATACATGCTATCACAGCAATAGATAGCAATTGATGCTATAATAGATAGCAATAGATAATATAATAGATAGCAATACATGCTATCACAGCAATAGATAGCAATTGATGCTATAATGATAGCAATTGATGCTATAATGATAGCAATTGATGCTATAATAGATAGCAATTGATGCTATAATGATAGCAAATGATGCTATAATAGATAGCAATTGAT
Source organism: Doryrhamphus excisus (assembly GCF_030265055.1). NCBI lineage: Eukaryota > Metazoa > Chordata > Actinopteri > Syngnathiformes > Syngnathidae > Doryrhamphus > Doryrhamphus excisus. The sequence goes on from NC_080484.1 coordinate 14,531,259, forward strand.
GCTATACTAGATAGCAATTGGTGCTATAATAGATAGCAATAGATGATATAATAGATAGCAATAGATGCTATCACGGCAATAGATAGCAATTGATGCTATAATAGATAGCAATCGATGCTATAATAGATAGCAATAGATGCTATCACATTCAGCCAAAGAGAAAGCCCAACGTGCAGAGTGGATTCTTGGTGCTTAGGTCTAGGTTCCAACTGAGCCTTCCAAGGTAGGGTGAAATGATTGCCAGAAAAGGAAAGTTGAACTTTATTGTCGGTAGAAATGTGGTTGTCCAGTGGGGGCCATGGCTGACGGTGATGCATCAAAGTGTTTGTTTTAAAAGCCGCCCTGTCTGGTCGTTGAAAGGCCGGCTGGCGTGGCTAACTGTCTCCATGGCCGTCATTTCATCAGGCGTCTTTCATCAATATTTTGTCTGATTTGGTGTTGATTGTTCTAAGCGCCACATTTATGGGTGTGAGCTCTCCCCCTGCTGGTCGCTTGTCTTGGAAGACATCTGACTCTTTAATGTGCTCCAGCTAATCCCTAATCCCACTCCCGGCTGCCCATCTCTCCGGCTTGTTTCAGTGAGCGATCAATTCCTCCCCTGTCTGTTTGTCCCAGGAGGCGTTTGCAGTTATTAAACTTACTCCTCGCTCATCTGAGGCAGATGGAAAGCTGATAAGCCCCAACACAATCTTGCTATTGATGTCCTAATCAATCTGTCTGTCCTCCTTCTTCTTCTTCTTCTTCATCTTCATCCCGAACTGCAGAGAAGCAGCTGACTGCAGCAAACTGTCTGGGAGTGTTGGCCATGGCTGAAGCTATGAGCTGCACGGAGCTACACAACATGGCCAAAGCCTTTGCTCTGCAGAACTTCCCTGAGGTACCGAAAACATCATCAACTCCTCAAAGTTTGCCAAAAAATGCACCCCTACTGTGTCAAATTTGAGCAAGAGTGGGTGAATGACATGACCAACCACTATGAAGCAAAAGGGTGGGCCTTAACTATTAATCATTGTTATAATCATAATATGTAATCATAATATCTGTATTCCATGAACGCTTGCATGTCTTCCAAAGCATTTAGAGTACAACCCATAGGGACCACCAAAAATGCCACACACACCATGGCCACATTGAGAGAGTAGGGGTTTAAGATCAAGTCCTATCTTAGTTGCAGTCCAAGATCAAGTTCTGTCTTTGCTGTAGTCCAAGATCAAGTCCATTCATACCTGCGGTCCAAGGTCACGTCCTATCTTAGCTGCGATTCAAGATCAAATCCTATCTTAGCTGCAGTCCAACATCAAGTACAATCTTGATGTTGATGCCCAAGATCAAGTCCTACCATAGCTGCAGTCCAAGAGCAAGTCCTGTCACAGCTGCAGTCAAAGAACAAGTCCTATAAACCCTATCTTAGCTGCAGTCCAAGATCAACTCCTGTCTTAGCTGCAGTCAAAGATCAAGTACTATCTTAGCTGCAGTCCAAGATCAAGTCCTGTCATAGCTGCAGTCCAAGAGCAAGTCCTATAAATCCTATCTTAGCTGCAGTCCAAGATCAAGTACTATTTTAGCTGAAGTATAAGATCAAGTCCTATCTTAGCTGCAGTCCAAGATCAAGTACTATTTTAGCTGAAGTTTAAGATCAAGTCCTATCTTAACTGCAGTCCAAGAGCAAGTCCTATAAATCCTATCTTAGCTGCAGTCCAAGATCAAGTACTGTCTTAGCTGCAGTCCAAGATCAAGTACTATTTTAGCTGCAGTCCGAGATCAAGTCATATCATAGCTGCAGTCCAAGAACAAGTCCTACAAATCCTATCGTAGCTGCAGTCCAAGATTAACTCCTGTCTTAGCTGCAGTCCAAGATCAAGTACTATTTTAGCTGAAGTATAAGATCAAGTCCTATCTTAGCTGCAGTCCCAAGATCAAGTACTATTTTAGCTGAAGTATAAGATCAAGTCCTATCTTAGCTGCAGTCCAAGAGCAAGTCCTATAAATCCTATCTTAGCTGCAGTCCAAGATCAAGTACTATTTTCGCTGAAGTACAAGATCAAGTCCTATCTTAGCTGCAGTACAAGAGCAAGTCCTATAAATCCTATCTTAGCTCCAGTCTAAAATCAGGTCCTATCTTAGCTCCAGTCCAAGATCAAGTACTATCTTAGTTGCAGTCCAAGATCAAGTCTTATCATAGCTGCGGTCCAAGATCAAGTCCTATCTTAGCTGCGGTCCAAGATCAAGTCTTATCATAGCTGCGGTCCAAGATCAAGTCCTATCTTAGCTGCGGTCCAAGAGCAAGTCCTATCTTAGCTGCGGTCCAAGATCAAGTCTTATCATAGCTTTGCAAATGTCAAAGATTTTTCATGATGTGAAATAGCCAAGATACTTGAGGTTGTTTAGCTAAGAAGTGTACATAAGCTAAATGTATGGAAATCAGGTTTCTTTCACCTTGGACGACCTTGACGGTGATTGGAACCCATCGTTCCCCAGGTGGCGGGACAGGAGGAGATCCTCAGCGTGTCCAGGGAGGACCTGGTGGCCTATTTGTCCAACGACAGCCTCAACACCAAAGCCGAGGAGCTGGTTTACGAGACGGTCATGAAATGGATCAAACGGGACTTCAGCTCCAGAGTCGAGGTAATAAAAAAAGAAATGTGTGGAAGTGGCACGTTGGACTTGTGGAGAGGCTCACAGTGTCAACAAACCAGACTTAGTAGCTTTTTCATCATCTGCATTGTGCTCCACTTTGGTTCTCCATCCCTGGAGCGTTTGTTTCCTCTCCTGATTTCATTTGTTTCTCCTGAGAAAGCACCAGCTGCAGTGGCTTTGCTTGTTTGTTCCAATGTTTTTACAGCGACTTGATCACAATCAAAGTTTATTTCCTCCACATGGATATTGACAGCACGGCGAGTCGGCAGAGCAAATATCAACCTGCCAAGAATCAATAAGCCTCAAGGTCGGAGCATCAACTCCGGCCCGCATTTGCGAAAAGGTAAACGGGAGCGTCGGCGGATGTCCATCCACCGGTTAAACCTCGGGTCATGAAATTTTTATCAATTCCGTTCTCGTAGAGCATTAAGCCGAGGATTTTACTCTGCCTGTTTAAAAATGGAGGCCAGATTCTGGGATAAATTGCCGTCATCCATCAGCGTACGAGTCATCCATCCTGTGTGATGTGTCCTCATCAGCGGGCGCTGCCCCACATCCACTGGTTCACACCTCCAAAATCAATGTTACCTTGTCGGCACCCACCTTTATGGGACACGTCGATCACTCTTTAAATCTTCACCTTTGGAATGAAACACTTCACAGACCCATCACGTTACCATCAAGGTAGTGCCACCGACAGTTAGCATCAAGGAAGGACCACCAACGGTTAGCATCAAGGAGGTACCACCAATGGTTAGCCTCAAGGAGGTACCACCAATGGTTAGCCTCAAGGAGGTTCCACCAATGGTTAGCCTCAAGAAAGGACCACCAACGGTTAGCATCAAGAAAGTACCATCAACGTACACATCAGGGAAGTACCACCAACAGTTAGCATAAGGGAAGTACCACCAATGGCTACCATCAGGGAAGTACCACCAACTGTTGGCATTAAGGAAGTACCACCAATGATTGGTATCAAGGAAGTACCACAAACTGTTAACATTAAGGAAGTACCACCAATTATGGGTACCAAGGAAGTAACACAAACGGTGATCATCAAGGATGTACCACCAATGACTGGTATCAAGGAATGTACCACCAACAGTTAGCATCAAGGAACTACTACCAATGATTGGTATCAAGGAAGTACAACAAACGGTTAGCATCAAGGAAGTACCACCAATGACTGGTATCAAGGAAGTACCACCAACCATTAGCATCAAGGAACTACTACCAATGATTGGTATCAAGGAAGTACCACCAACAGTTAGCATCAAGGAACTACTACCAATGATTGGTATCAAGGAAGTACCACAAACGGTTAGCATTAAGGAAGTACCACCAATTATTGGTACCAAGGAAGTACCACCAGCGGTTAGCTTCAAGGAACTACCATCAATAATTGTTATCAAGGAAGTACCACAAATGGTTAGCATCAAGAAAGTACCACTAATGATTGGTATAAAGGAAGTACCACCAACAGTTAGCATCAAGGAAGTACCACAAATGGTTAGCATCACGAAAGTACCACCAATTATTGGTACCAAGGAAGTACCACCAGCGGTTAGCTTCAAGGAAGTACCAGCAATGATTGGTATCAAGGAAGTACCATCAATAATTGGTATCAAGGAAGTACCACAAATAGTTAGCATCAAGAAAGTACCACCAATGATTGGTATAAAGGAAGTACCACCAACAGTTAGCATCGAGGAAGTACCACAAACGGTTAGCATCAAGAAAGTACCACCAATTATTGGTACCAAGGAAGTACCACCAGCGGTTAGCTTCAAGGAACTACCAGCAATGATTGGTATCAAGGAAGTACCATCAATAATTGGTATCAAGGAAGTACCACAAATAGTTAGCATCAAGAAAGTACCACCAATGATTGGTATAAAGGAAGTACCACCAACAGTTAGCATCGAGGAAGTACCACAAATGGTTAGCATCAATAAAGTACCGCCAATGATTGATATAAAGGAAGTACCACCAACAGTTAGCTTCAAGGAACTACAAGGAAGTACCACAAATGGTTAGCATCAAGAAAATACCACCAATGATTGGTATAAAGGAAGTACCACCAACAGTTAGCATCCAGGAAGTACCACAAATGGTTAGCATCAAGAAAGTACCACTAATGATTGGTATAAAGGAAGTACCACCAACAGTTAGCATCAAGGAATATAAGGAAGTCCGCCCCTCTGTGACATCACAAAGGAACGGTTTCACCAAGCCATTTCAAACCGAGCATTTTGAGCCATCCCAAACTTTTTTCAGGACTCACTTCCAAATGCGTACACGTCATTATCTGAAACTTTGGCATGGTTTCACACCAGAATACAACATTTTAACTACATTTATAGGTCAGAAAAGTGGAAAAAGTATCGTAGGTCCCCTTTAACAACGCCTCTGGGGAAAGCAAGGCTGATGGAATTGTTTCATGTGAAAAATCTATGCATTTGTAAGGAATGCAGCACAAATCAATGTCAAAATATGTGCCACGAACGCAGCATTGATTAAGGCAATCATTAACCAACGCAGAGAAAAATAAGCACACAGGCAGCAAGGAGCAAAGTAAGCTACAATAAGATGAGTCAAGTAAAAGTATCAAGTAAGCCACCATTGGCAGTCAAAAACATCTGAAGGAGGGGGCGGAGCTACAGAATCCACAAAAAGGTCTTTGAATGTTTGAATGTAATACCTTGACCTCCGGCCCGAGTGGGAGCTGTGAGCCACCACGGTCGCCTCCATCAACGCTGCCACAATTTGACACGCGTGTATCTTCTCCATCTTCCTTCCTCCTGCAGCAGAGAATCACCCCCACAACCTGGGACAACTTTTAATGACATGTCAAGGCACCGCAACACTTTAAACTTGTGTGTGTGTGTGTGTGTGTTGGCGGGCTGCGAGCTATGTAGTGGAAAAGTGGCATATTGAATGCGCCGGGTAAATAATACGCAATTTTCTCTTTCCGCCAAGCTGTCGGCTTGCGTCTGGCGGCGGCAGGAAAGGTGGCGGGCGTGGACGTCGCTTAGAGACGGAAGAGCGCATTAGAGCGTTCATAGTCGTCAATTAGACTGAGCAGCACGGCCGCTTCTGGAAGGCTGCAAATGTTTCATTTGTAGCTACATGGGAGGGCTAGGCAATGCTACGCTGAGCTGTGCCATATTGTGCTCCAATGTACTATGCTTGGCTGTGCTGTGCTACGCTGTGTTGTGCCATATTGTGCTCCAATGTACAATGCTAGGCTATCCAATGCTACGCTGTGCCATATTGTGCTCCAATGTACAATGCTGGGCTGTGCTGTGCTACGCTGTGCTGTGCCATATTGTGCTCCAAAGTACTATGCGAGGCTGTGCTGTGCTGTGCCATATTGTGCTCCAATGTACAATGCTAGGCTGTGCTGTGCTACACTGTGCTGTGCCATATTGTGCTCCAATGTACTATGCTGGGCTATGCAATGCTACACTGTGCTGTGCCATATTGTGCTCCAATGTACTATGGTAGGCTGTGCTGTGCTACACTGTGCTGTGCCATATTGTGCTCCAATGTACAATGCTAGGCTGTGTGCTGTGCTATGCTGTGCCATATTGTGCTCCAATGTACTATGCTAGGCTGTTCTGTGCCATATTGTGCTCCAATGTACTATGCTAGGCTGTTCTGTGCCATATTGTGCTCCAATGTACAATGCTAGGCTATGCTCTGCTACACTGTGCTGTGCCATATTGTGCTCCAATGTACAATGCTAAGCTGTGCTGTGCCATATTGTGCTCCAATGTACAATGCTAGGCTGTGCTGTGCCATATTGTGCTCCAATGTACTATGCTAGGCTGTGCTGCTATGCAAGACCAGCATATGTTGTGTTTTCATGCTGGTATGCTAGTCTGGAAACCAGCTATCACAAACCAGCATACCAGCACGAAAACACAACACATGCTGGTCTTGCTGGTCTGGAGAGCAGCAAAAACACAAGATATGCACAAAACTGGTCCACACTGTTTTTTCCAGCAGGGTATTAATTTTCCTTTTCAGTATTATGCTAAATTATGCTACAGGTGTTAGTTGCTACTAGCAGTAGGCTAAGTTTTTATAATTTTGCTTGACAGGACAGAGCAAAGCATATGTTGTTGACTACATGTTTGTTTGCTAAAGTGAAAAAAATCAATATAATCAGCCGGATTGATTATTTTGTAGAAAGCTGATATTTGTGATGTAGAGAGGCCATTCTAAGAGGTCGCTGTCCCCTGAATGGGGGGCCTCGCCACGCCGGGCTGTGACAGCCTTCATAGCGGATTCTATCTTTGCAGGTGATTCATTGTGTCTTTGCAAAGTGAGCGTTAGCGGCTGAAGGCCGGTAATGGCGTATTGTGCCTGATACCAAAGGACGGCGAGGCTGGCCATTAGCGCCACGCTGATGTCCACTCATCAGGAATAACAATGAGCCAAATGAATACACTTTGCTGTATTACCGCTTTGTGCTACCTTTTTCCTTCAGTCCTGCAGGGCTTATTAGCCATCTTTCCTTGGAAAGGCAGAACAAATGATATCAGAGGACAAAAGTGCTTTGAGGATTTAAAGACATTTTCCTACTTTTCATTTCCCCTCCTTAAAAAAGACCTTTTTACCTGAGGCGTCACGTCTAATTTGCTGAATGTCTTTGCTTTTTTGCGTGACGAGAGACGGGTTCAAAAGCGAAGAAAGACTTTTTTGCGGCCGCGCGCCATTAAGCAAGGTTAATTGTATTTTTTGGAGCTTTGTGTCGCCACGCAGTCAACCTTCAGGAGGGAAATTGAAACGGCGGCGTGGTCTGGAGGAGACAATGCAAAACTCCTGTGGCGGCTGCTATACCGGCCCGCTACCCCGGATTGTATCGGATCAGATCTTCATCATATAAGAGTCCGCCTCAGGCAGCAAACGAGCATATGCATCTTTTTCAGAAATAGCGGCGTTTGTCATGGTGTGGGTTCTTCATCAACTATATGTTTTATTTACCTTGGGTGTGCCGTTTAGTCATGGCTTCTCGTACTTTTGACATCATTTGTCAAAGCCAAATATGCGTACAAAGTTTTATTACAATGTAAACAATCAATACCTGATGAAATAAAATAGTATAATATCTCTAAATAAATATAGAGAGCAGTCTCACTTGTCTCACTGTTAGCGCCGTTAGCGCTTCCATCTCACGTTCACCACGACTACATACAGTAAACATGGTGGATAGCATCTTTATCCAGCAACCTTTATACCGTCTTTTTTGGCTCGTCACTCCCGCTATGCAGCCTCTCCTCCGTATCTCCACGGGGATCTACGATCGCTCCGCGTAGCCAAGGGGCAGCTAGCAGCTGCGCCCGAGTGTAAACAATGGAGCGAGCGGCAAGCTACAAATGTAACAAGGTGAAAATCCATAGCCTCGCACTTGCTTAAGGGCTCGCTACGGCACCGTAAACAATAAGAAAGTCATCAATAAAGCGCTATTAAACCCTTAAAAACGCCACAGAAGATACAGAGCTGCTTTAAGTAGCTTGCGCTCGGGCGGCGCCATTTTGAAACATGAGACCTCCACATCAAGTCCAGTCTATATCCATATCGACCATATGCTTGGTTTTCATATGGTGCATAAAATAAATATATATATAGCACCCCTATAGTCACCTTTACACTCATATTACCCAATATAGTAGACATCATAAGACATAGAAAACCTGTTTACCACCTTGTAAATACACTTTGTAACATGACTAGAGCCCTCTAGACATCACATAGCACCCCTATAGTCACCTTTACATTCCTATTACCCAATATAGTAGACATCATAAGAGAAAATAAGACATACCAAAGCAGTTTACCACCTTCTAAATACACTTTTTAACATGACTAGAGCCCTCTAGACATGCCATAGCACCCCTATAGTCACCTTTACATTCCTATTACCCAATATAGTAGACATCATAAGAGAAAATAAGACATACCAAAGCAGTTTACCACCTTCTAAATACACTTTTTAACATGACTAGAGCCCTCTAGACATGCCATAGCACCCCTATAGTCACCTTTACACTCCTGTTACCCAATATAGTAGGCATAATAAGAGAAAATAAGACATACAAAACCTGTTTATCACCTTCTAAATACACTTTTTAACATGATTAGAGCCCTCTAGACATGAAATAACACCCCTATAGTCACCTTTACACTCCTGTTACCCAATATATATCCATATTTTGAAAATAATCACTCATGGAGCCACTCTAATAAGTCATTATTATTTTGGAAAAGGCAAGTCGTTCCAGAAATGAAGCCAAATAAATCAAATCTAAAATGTCCACTCGTTGATTCATGGATTGATCCAGTATAGGACATTTATATTTATTTATTGATTGTCCTTGTCAGTTCATCACATGCTACATTGTACAATTGTATTTTTATTGTATAAAATGAATAGCACTGTCATGGGCGCCCGTGTGCCACAAGGTTTACTCGCACCACAGTTTGACCAACACTGAATCACATCACAAGTATTATAAAATGCCAGCATAGTGGCTGATAAGCATTGAAAAACCATATTGTTGATACAAGTGATGAAGCGGGCATACATTGTGGTTGTCTACGCCGTGCATGAGCGGGATTTATGCGTTTTTAAAGTAGAGGCTTCAAGGAAGGAGGACTCCTGATGATGACCTGAACATCTTGATTCCTCTACGCTTGAATGAAATCATTCTGAAACACGCCTGAGAGGACACGTTACACCTGTCAGTCCTGGCTCAGGGCAATATGCTGCATGCTTTTATGAATTTGACTTAAGTCAATTTTATGCTGTTGTTTTTAAATGTTTTTTTTTTTTGTTCAATTCCACCCTCAGCCATCTCTGTGTGGAGTCTCCCCGTGCATGCGTTGTTTTTTTTTTTTCCGGGTACTCCGGGTATTTCCTCCCACATTCCAAAAAACATGCTAGCTTCATTGTCCATAGGTATGAATGTGAGTGTGAATGGTTGTTTGTCTATATGTGCCCTGTGATTGGCTGGCCACCAGTCCAGAGTGTACCCCGCCTCTCGCTCCAAGACAGCTGGGGTAGGCTCCAGCACCCCTGCAACCCTCATGAGGATAAGCGGTAGAAAATGAATGAATGTTTTTAATTTTAATCATTTTAATATTTGGACTTTATCCTTATAAAAGTACTGCGGATTTTTCAGTTGTGTGAAATTATATTACTTCAAGACATCTGGGGTAGGCTCCAGCACCTTTGCAACCCTCGTGAGGATAAGCAGTAGAAAATGAATGAATGAATTTACATTCCTCAATATTTTGACTGTATTCCCATGATAGTGTAACTTTTTTTCCCAACCTTTTTTCTTCCATATTTAGATTAACTCATTAGATTAACTTTTTCTTTTAATATTTTGACTTTATCCTTATAAAAGTACTGCTGATTTTTCAGTTGTGTGAAATTATATTACTTCAAGACAGCTGGGGTAGGCTCCAGCACCCCTGCAACCCTCGTGAGGATAAGCGATAGAAAATGAATGAATGAATTTACATTCCTCAGTATTTTGACTGTATTCCCATGATAATGTAACTTTTTTTTCCCAACCTTTTTTCTTCCATATTTAGATTAACTCATTAGATTAACTTTTTCTTTTAATATTTTGACTTTATCCTTTATAAAAGTACTGCTGATTTTTCAGTTGTGTGAAATTATATTACTTCAACGGACTGTGGGAAATAAAAAAAAAAAACATTTGTGGCCTTCAAATGGCCCCCAGGCCGCTCTTTTGACACCCGCATGTAAAGCATCCACTTACCATTACAGAGGGGGTGGGGCATTGCTGCCCCTTATTTGTGTTTGTTGATATATTGAAGGTTGTTGTCAGTACAGGAAGAGACGTTTTAGCGAACATCCTCTCTGCGCCGATGGTGTGAAACCTTAGCGAGGGGAAGGAAGACTCACATGCTCAAGCATATGGTCTTTCCGATGATGCTCACATGTCCTCGGACCACCCGCGGACAGCTTCCACATGTTGGGCGTGGCAGTGCTGGCACGCTGGATGTCCAAATAAATGAGGGTTAGATGGTATGCATGCTTTAGAAATGATGGCGGCCATCATGGGTCGTGTTTTAAAGATGTTCATGATGGATATGTTCATGATCGGTGATGATCGTTCATGCAGATATGGCTCCTAGCGGCTGCTTGGACCTATTGTGATGCCGTGACGTGATGGTTACCATTGCCATCAGGCTTTTTAGTCGACTTTTGTTTTTACCTACCATGCTTTGACTTACAATAGCAGCCCTAAAAATAGTTTTGTTGTCATGAATCCAACCTTTTCCTCAACATTTCTTAGCGGGTTGTCTCGGCACCGGGTCCTGGAAGATGGAAGTGACAGCTCACACCATCCGTCTGCAAGGACGACGCTCGCATTTACTCTACGTGCTCCGAGAGCGATGGCCGCCCAGCTCGACGGCGATGGAGAGAAATGGAGTCAATCGGCGCCGTTGCTCACTCTCAATTCCCCCGTGTGTGTACATCATTCACTGGCGGGAAATGTTCATGAGCGATATGGCGCTCTGAGACGTTACCCTTTGAGCACACAGAGGTCCTACGGTGTACTTACTTACAGTGTTGTCTTCAATGACACTGGGAAATCTCAGATCTCTCGCCTTCTGCTTTCAAATGTACCCCAATTAGGTAAATCCCTCTGTAGATGGAGGTAGGTATGGTAGATGGAGGTAGATACTAGGTTGGTACTTAGGTACAGTATATCAGTAGATAGGTAGATACTAGGTCGGTACTTAGGTACAGTATGTAGTTAGATGGGTAGATACTAGGTCGGTACTTAGGTACAGTATGTCGGTAGATACTAGGACGGTACTTAGGTACAGTATGTCGGTAGATGGGTAGATACTAGGTCGGTACATAAGTACAGTATATCAGTAGATAGGTAGATACTAGGTCAGTACTTAGGTACAGCATGTCGGTAGATAGGTAGATACTAGGTCTGTACTTAGGTACAGTATGTAGTTAGATGGGTAGATACTAGGTCAGTACTTAGGTACAGTATGTCGGTAGACGGGTAGATACTAGGTCAGTACTTAGGTACAGTATGTAGTTAGATGAGTAGATACTAGGTCGGTACTTAGGTACAGTATGTCAGTTGATGGGTAGATACTAGGTCGGTATTGGGTACAGTATGTCGGTAGACGGGTAGATACTAGGTCGGTACTTGGGTACAGTATGTCGGTAGACGGGTAGATACTAGGTCAGTACTGAAAGGGTAGGTAGGTAGGCAGGTAGGAAGATAGGTGGAAATGAAGATACGTAGGTAGGTAGTTAAATGGGTACAGTATGTAAATAGATACGGATGGATATATAAGTAGGAAGGTTAACAGATGAATAGATGGGTATGTAGGTAGTTTTGTGCATGGATGGATATGCGGGTAGTTTTGTGCAAAGGTAAATAGTTGAAAAGATGGGTATGTAGGTGGCATTCTGCAAAGGTAAATAGATGAATAGATGGGTATGTAGATGGTATTCTGTAAAGGTAAATACATGAATAGATGGGTATGTAGATGGTATTCTGTAAAGGTAAATACATGAATAGATGGGTATGGAGGTGGTATTCTGCAAAGGTAAATATATGAATAGATGGGTATGTAGGTGGTATTCTATAAAGGTAAACGGATGAATAGATGGGTATGTAGGTGGTATTCTGTAAAGGTAAATAGATGAATAGATGGGTATGTAGTTGGTATTCTGCAAAGGTACATAGATGAATAGATGGGTATGTAGGTGGTATTCTGCAAAGGTAAATAGATGAATAGATGGGTATGCAGGTAGTTTTGTGCATAGATGAATAGAAAAATATGGAAGTTGTTTTGTGCATAGATGAATAGATAGGTATGTAGGTAGTAATACATAGGTAAGTAGATGATTAGTTAAGCACTTTGGCATGTCTTCTGCCCCGTGGTGTCTGTCGACGTGAAACAATTTTGTGGATGTGATGACATCTTCATTCTCGAAAAAGAAATCAAGAACTTGGCTAGACTTTTTTTTTTCTAGTACAACTTGTGGCCTCTTTTCTTCTTTTTTCACATTCAGTCTGACAGTTTGGATTCGAATTTCTCGGCAAGCGTGCATCTCATTTCGCTGTGCGTGTGCGTGTGCATGTGGGTGAGCGTGGGAGGAAGAGCGAGGAAGCAGGAGTGAAGGTAGCGAGCGAGAAGGTAGTAGGTAGCGAGATCACATATACAGTATTACATGATTTCTAGTCACATGTACAGTGGAGGGATACTGTGTGTGTGTGTGTGTGTGTGTGTGTGTGTGTGTGTGAGACCACTGAGGTTTGTGTGTACCTCCTACCTTTTAGCAGAGTCCAGATGTGGTCCATCTCAAGTAGCCTTCCTGCAATTTGAAGCAAGTTTGACGAGCAGAGTGGGATCACAGCAGATGCGTTTCGGGCATATTTGCAGATGGTGCTCCACATTTTTTTTCCCTTTGCGTTGTCTTCCAAAGTTTAGGTAGAAAAAAAAAGGGGGGGGGGCACACCAGTGAAGTTGAGTACTGTATCGAGCTTGTCGCTGACGGTTGCTTTTGGAAGTCCCAGTGCTGGTTACCTTGGCAACGCTATTTCCTCTGTTCTCCCAACAGTCATCATGTGTTTATTAATTCATCCTCTGCTCCTGTTGCCAATCAAGTAGCTCACATTTCAACATGGCGTCCACCTGGAAGCGTCCTCTTTTGTCACAACCCTTTGGGTTTTTGGTGGTAGTTGTAAGCCGAGGAAGAAAAAAGTAGTTCATGTTTTCTATCGCCTCTCCAACAGGACAATTTTGACTCAGAAAATGTTCATTTCCTTCACAGCAACAGGTCGGAAATTACAGGTAGGTAGGTAGCTAGGTAGGTACGTAGATAGGTAGGTAGATGGCCATGTGGTCAAATATATACGTATGTAGATAGGTAGGTAGATGGCCATGTGGTCAAATATATACATATGTAGATAGGTAGGTAGATGGCCATGTGGTCAAATAAATACGTATGTAAGTAGGTAAGTAGATGGCCATGTGGTCAAATATATACGTATGTAAGTAGGTAAGTAGATGGCCATGTGGTCAAATATATACGTATGTAGATAGGTAGGTAGATGGCCATGTGGTCAAATATATAGATAGGTATGTAGATAGGTAGGTAGATGGCCATGTGGTCAAATATATAGGTATGTAGATGGGTAGGTAGATGGCCATGTGGGCAAATATATACGTATGTATGTATGTAGGTATGTAGGTAGATGGCCATGTGGTCAAATATATACGTATGTATGTAGGTAGGTAGGTAGGTAGGTAGGTAGATGGCCATGTGGTCAAATATATACGTATGTAGGTTGGTAGGTAGGTAGGTCGCTGGTCATGTGGTCAAATATATACGTATGTAGATAGGTAGGTAGATGGCCATGTGGTCAAATATATACGTATGTAGGTAAGTAGGTAGATGGCCATGTGGTCAAATATATAGGTAGGTAGATATGTAGGTAGATGGCCATGTGGTCAAATATATACGTATGTAGATAGGTAGGTAGATGGCCATGTGGTCAAATATATACGTATGTATGTAGGTAGGTAGGTAGGTAGATGGCCATGTGGTCAAATATATACGTATGTAGGTAGGTAGGTAGATGGCAATGTGGTCAAATATATACGTATGTAAGTAAGTAAGTAGATGGCAATGTGGTCAAATATATACGTATGTAAGTAAGTAAGTAGATGGCCATGTGGTCAAATATATACGTATGTAAGTAAGTAAGTAGATGGCCATGTGGTCAAATATATATGTATGTAAGTAGGTAAGTAGATGGCCATGTGGTCAAATATATACGTCTGTAGGTAGGTAGGTAGGTAGATGGCCATGTGGTCAAATATATAGGTACTACTAGCCAACTGCTTCCCTTTTCTTTACGGATCACGCTGTAGATTGCAGAAAAAAGCTGACGTTGTTATGATGTAATTATAGCAGTACCAAAAGTGTCTTATACCGAGGTGATGGGCGAACATCAATAAAGGAAGTATTTGTAAGTATGACTTACGCTACTTGGATAAAACTGTAATAGTACTAAGCTGTCCATGTACATCAATCGTAAGGTGGTTGTTCGAGAGCAAAGTGGAGCTCAGGTGCGTGAGGAGGATCCTTGGCTGATGATTGCGTTCCTGTTTGTGGAGTGATGTGAGCTGGACTCGTTTCTTGCCGCCCCTTCTAGCCGGGGCACGCGGCCGTGAGCCCAGAGAGGTCAAGCCGGGTCAGGCTCCCCGGCCTGTTTACAGGTTTTATTGTCGCAGTGGATGAGCCTCCCACGGGGGCTCACACCGCCACATTCAAACACACACACACACACACACACTGCAGCTGTAGAGGAGGTTGCTATGGCAACAGTTTGCCCTGCCTCTCTGCACACCTTTCCTGTCCAATGTATGCATATAGATAGAACATATACAACAGTGGAACATATCCAGCAGGAACGTAAAGGTGTATTTATTTGTCTTTGTCCTTTTCCTCGCCAGCATTTGTCTGAGCTGCTGGCCACCGTTCGCCTGCCCTTCATCCACCCGTCCTACCTGCTCAACGTGGTGGACAACGAGGAGCTCATCAAGTCGTCTGAGGCGTGCAGAGACCTCGTCAACGAGGCCAAGCGCTACCACATGCTACCCCACGCCCGCCAGGAGATGCAGACCCCCAGGACCAGACCCAGGCTCTCTGCAGGTAACCATCTCCACCCACCTACTCTACTCATCCATCTATGTGTCTACTTAATAGCTTAATTGCTCTCTAATTACCCACGTACATACCCATCTAACTAGCTATCTACCAACCCAGCTATCTCTACTCACCTACCTGCAGTATATATCTACTTCCATACCTCTCTACATACCCATCTAACTAGCTATCTATCTACCTCCCCACCTACCTATGTATCTACTTCCATACCTATCTAACTACCTACATACATACCCATCTAATTATCTATCTACCTACCCACCTATCTATGTATCTACTTCCATACCTCTCTAACTACCCACATACATACCCATCTAACTATCTATCTATCTACCCACCTATCTATGTATCTACTTCCATACCTATCTAACTACCCACATACATACCCATCTATATATCTACCTACCCACCTACCTATGTATCTACTTCTATACCTCTCTAACTACCCACATACACACCCATCTAATTATCTATCTACCTACCCACCTATCTATGTATCTACTTCCATACCTCTCTAACTGCCCACATACATACCCATCTAGCTATCTATCTACCTACCCACCTATCTATGTATCTACTTCCATACCTCTCTAACTACCCACATACATACCCATCTAATTATCTATCTACCTACCCACCTATCTATGTATCTACTTCTATACCTCTCTAACTACCCACATACACACCCATCTAATTATCTATCTACCTACCCACCTATCTATGTATCTACTTCCATACCTCTCTAACTACCCACATACATACCCATCTAGCTATCTATCTATCTACCTACCTATGTATCTACTTCCATACCTATCTAACTACCCATATACATACCCATCTAATTATCTATCTACCTACCCACCTACCAATGTATCTACTTCCATACCTCTCTAACTACCCACATACATACCCATCTAACTATCTATCTACCTACCTACCCATCTACCTATGTATCTACTTAAATTGCTCTCTAATTACCCACGTACATACCCATCTAACTAGCTACCTACCAACCCAGCTATCTCTACCCATCTACCTGCAGTATATATCTACTTCCATACCTCTCTAACTACCCACATACATACCCATCTAGCTATCTATCTATCTACCTACCTATGTATCTACTTCCATACCTCTCTAACTACCCACATACATACCCATCTAACTATCTATCTATCTACCAACCCACCTACTCTACCCACTTACCCATGTATCCACTTCCATACCTCTCTAACTACCCACATACTGTACATACCCATCTACCTATGTATCCACCTACCCATCTACCTACTAACCACACATGTAGTCACCTACCAATCTATCTATACCCACCTATGTAGCTGTAGCTGTGTAGGTACACATCTTCCGACTTACCTACCCCCTTATCTACCTCCAAACCTGCCGAAGTACTGCCTGTCATTTATTCATGTACCCATATATCTACCTACTGTATGTATCCATGTACCTCGGCATGCATCATTCATACCCGTATTTGCCAATAGGAGTAAAAGTGTTGTAGTATGTGACATCAAGTTTAGTGTGAAGGTGCACTGACTTTACAAAGTCCACTTGAAGACTCTCTGGATCTAATCCGACACAACCACACACACACACACACACACACACACACACACAAAAGGACCTACACACCTGTGCAACCTCGCCGCCTATGAAGTGTCTCCTCACACACACCAACACACTCCAGCGCTCTGCCGTATAAACAATCATTTTGTGCGTCACGCTGCGGTGACTTCAGCCTCCGTTTGCTTTAACGACTAATAAGCAAACACGCGGGGAGTCGCTTGGTATTTTCATTTAATTGCCTGTAATGACGTCGCTTGAGGCCCACGTGTGCCGGCCCGCCACTAAACCTTTTTAACGGGCGCTTGTGTACGTGGAAAATGACACATAATAGCACATAAATGCTGCTGGGGAGGGGCGCATGCATGATGCATGACATGCCACCTGCTCTGTGTGTGTGTGTGTGTGTGTGTGTGTGTGTGTGTGTGTGTGTGTGTGTGTGTGTGTGTGTGTGTGTGTGTGTGTGTGTGTGTGTGTGTGTGTGTGAGATCCCGTTTTCTCGCTTTATGTGGCACCTAACGTTGTGTCTGTCTTGTTTTAGTCCAGTTTTTCTCTGAGGGAATAATGTACATGCAATGAATTCCATGCGAGCACCAAAACGCCATTTTTGGTAGTCTTATATGCACAAAACAATGTTGCAATGCAATCATCAACAGCATGTTTCATTCATAGTACATACAGTATATCATAAGAAATTATTTTTACACATTTATTATTCGATCATACAATAATGAATATAAGTCATATTCTCATTTTCTGAGAGTGAATTTGAGATTTCAGTTCTACTCGTCAAAAGAAATCACCGTTTTCTACCGCTTATCCTCACAAGTGTTGTGGGGGGTGCTGGAGCCTATCCCAGCTGTCTTGTGGCGAGAGGCGGGGTACACCCTGGACTGGTGGCCAGCCAATCACAGGGCACATATAGACAAACAACCATTCACACTCACATTCATACCTATGGACAATTTGGAGTCGCCAATTAACCTAGCATGTTGGGGTTTTTTTTTCTTTTTTACTTTTAAGGGCCAGTGGCGTCATTAGGCCTGTTTTAAAATTTTCTTAAGCCCCCCTAAATAATTTTATATTTTTTATTGATTTTTTTCATAGATTGTTTTTTTTACATTTTTTTTTTTTTTTTTACAAAAAAAATGTCTAACAAATTTTACATAATAGGTAAAAAAACAGGCTAATACTAGCCTACTACTAGTAGTACTAATAATCATTCATTCATTTTCTACCGCTTATCCTCCCAACGGTCTCGGGGGGTACTGGAGCCTATCCCAGCTGTCTTTGGGCAAGAGGCGAAGTGGGGTACACCCTGGACTGGTGGCCAGCCAATCACAGGGCACATATAGACAAACAACCATTCACACTCACATTCATACCTATGGACAATTTGGAGTGGCCAATTAACCTTTTTTTTTTTTTTTACTTTTAAGGGCCAGTGGCGTCATTAGGCCTATTTAAAAATTTTCTTAAGCCCCCCTAAATAATTTTATATTTTTTATTGATTTTTTTTACATTTTTTTTTTTTTACAAAAAAAATGTCTAATAAATTTTATATAATAGGGCAAAAGCAGGCTAATACTAGCCTACTACTAGTAGTAGTAGTACTAATAATCATTCATTCATTTTCTACCGCTTATCCTCCCAAGGGTCTCGGGGGTATGCTGGAGCCTATCCCAGCTGAGAGGCGGGGTACACCCTGACTGGTGGCCAGCCAATCACAGGGCACATATAGACAAACAACCATTCACACTCACATTCATACCTATGGACAATTTGGAGTCTCCAATTAACCTAGCATGTTTTTGAGAACATGCAAACTCCACACGGAGATGACCGAGGGTGGGATTGAACTCGGGTCTCCTAGCTGTGAGGTCTGCGCGCTAACCACTCGATCACCGTGCAGCCATGAATAATAATGTCATTTTGTGAGCACCTGTGTACCGTGGGCGCATCAGTTGTGTCATTGTTTGGGTACCACACAGCAGGGGGCGCGTTTATGTTTGCAGGATTGACGGTTGGGTCAGTTGAGATGAAGACCGGAAGGAGAGGGCCAGGTGAAAGGGTGTTAGATGATGGCAAATGAAAGGCGGAGTCCTTCAATGTGTGTGTGTGTTGAAGAATGGGGCTAAGCAGATGGGGCGCCACCTGAGCTCTGTTGATAAGACTGTCGAGCGTAAAGGAAAAGAGAACCGCCATCCGTGAAGCACTTCTTGTTGAGTGAAGTATTTGTGTGCATGTGTGTACACGCATGAGGCATACATTGTTTTTGTTTTTACTCTTAGATACATGTAATTATGAATTGAAATTGCCTCTTTTTGTGTTTTCTTTAAGATTTAAATACAATTTAAATACAATACAATGTGGTGTGTTCCCACCATGCTTCCTAAAAGCATGTTTAAGCTAACACGCTTCTAGTGCATCATCTTATTGACACTTTTGGTATGGTCATCACCTTGTACTTCGGTATGAGGTGCATTGTTAAAAAAAAAAAATTAATAAAAAAAAACCTTAAACTGTATTATGGAAAGCAGGAAGTGAACAAATGTAACAAAAATCAAATTTAAAAAAACCTTAAACCCATTATGTCATTGTATGGTCATACCACCTCGTACTTGGGTATGTGATAAAATTAAAAAAAAAAAATTTAATAAATAAAAAAAATTAAAATAAAATAAAAAAGGAAAGCAGGAAGTGAACAAATGTAACAAAAATCAAATTAAAAAAAACCCTTAAACCCATTATGTCATTGTATGGTCATACCACCTCGTACATCGGTACGTGATAAAAATATTTTTTTTAATAAATAAAACAATAAAATAAAATAAAAAAAAGGAAAGCAGGAAGTGAACAAATGTAACAGTTAGTGATTGTAAAAGTACTAGATGGAGGGGTAGGATTTAATAAGCTTTGCTTCTTCCTACTCCTTTTGGACATGATGTGCTATATATATCACTATATTGATGGTTACTATGGTACCCATTATGTCATTTTATGGTCATATCACCTTGTACTTTATGTGACAAAAAATACAAAAAAATTTAAAATATAATAAAATAAAGTTTTTAAAAAACTATATTAGGAAAGCAGGAAGTGAACAAATGTAACAGTTAGTGATTGTAAAAGTACCAGATGGAGGGGTAGGATTTAATAAGCTTTGCTTCTTCCTACTCCTTTTGGACATGTGGAACTGTGAACTGATTATGGGATGCATTCAATTGTAATCTGATGCATGTTCAAATGAAATTAAACGCCATTACCATTACCATTACGTTTGAAAAAAAAATGTAAAAACTACCATCACATAAGCAAACATGGTTCCTGGTCTTAGAAAAAGTGGTACTGTCTCTTTAAGTGCAAGCACTCTGTCCGGACAAGAGGCTTTTCTGCATCTATTTAGCATTTGTTCAAGTGTTTGAACGCTTTGCTCATTTGCTTTATTGGATTTTAATCAAGTGGTCCAAATGTCTGTTCAGCATAGAAATGAGCTGCCGGTACAAAGCAGGAAAAAAAAAAAGTTGCTAGGAATCAACTGAGGAGTGTCGCCATGATTGTGTCCATTAGCTGCTAATTGTTTCATTAGCTGCTGGATGTGCGTGTGATGCGCTGTTGTTAGCGTGCGCAGGAGATCATGTCACCAGCGTTGACGGACAATGTAAGGAGGCTTCCTTGAATTCCAAGCACCGGCTCATAAGCTCCGCTTGCCAGGCATCAGCTGATCACAGCGTGGAATGTAACATCCTCACAGCTTCCAAGGACGCCACCCACCACTTTTGGCCGCCGCCCAATTTACACTTTTATTTTCCTCTCTTGCCGGCTGTGCTGGTCGTACATTTAAGCTGTTAAGACAAAAGCGTCCTAACGTCAGGGCTTTACTTGGTTCTTGTCCAGCTCCGGGTAATTATGTTTCTGTTTCCTGTTTCTCTCCGGGAGTCGATGCGGTGTGGAATCATTTGTGTGGGAATTCTTTACGCTGCAAAAAGACATTTGTCTTAGCCTCAAAGTTTGACTCAATGCTAACTCAAGCGTGCACGTTAGCATGACTGGAGACTAAATGTCTCCGCCAAAACTCTTGGTATTCTCCTCATGGTAGTCATCATCATCATGCATCTAAAACCTCATGGTATTCATCATCATCATATATCTAATACCTCATGGTATTCATCATCATCATATATCGAATACCTCATGGTATTCATCATCATCATGCATCTAATACCTCATGGTATTCATCATCATACATCTGATACCTCATGGTATTCATCATCATCATATAGTATTCATCATCATCATGCATCTGATACCTCATGGTATTCATCATCATCATACATCTAATACCTCATGGTATTCATCATCATCATATATCTAATACCTCATGGTATTCATCATCATCATATATCTAATACCTCATGGTATTCATCATCATGCATTTAATACCTCATGGTATTCATCATCATCATACATCTAATACCTCATGGTATTCATCATCATCATATATCTAATACCTCATGGTATTCATCATCATCATGCATCTAATACTTCATGGTATTCATCATCATGCATCTAATACCTCATGGTATTCGTCATCATGCATGTAATACCTCATGGTATTCATCATCATCATATATCTAATACCTCGTGGTATTCATCATCATCATATATCTAATACCTCATGGTATTCATCATCATCATATATCTAAAACCTCATGGTATTCATCATCATCATACATCTAATACCTCATGGTATTCATCTTCATCATATAGTATTCATCATCATCATATATCTAATACCTCATGGTATTCATCTTCATCATATAGTATTCATCATCATCATACATCTAATACCTCATGGTATTCATCATCATCATACATCTAATACCTCATGGTAGTCATCATCATCATAATGTCATAATGGGGGGGGTTGCATGAAGACACCAACGATGAAGATAACCAAACCGACCCTCGGGTGCCAATAAGCAGTTCTCAGTCAGGTGACCACCGGCAGCCAGACGAGCCTAAGTGGTGTGTTTGTCAGACGAGGGGGGGGGGGGGGACTAATCTTCATGCACTCTGAACGGAGGCCAACAAGCGCTTCATCTCTTTCCTGGATCAATACTCCAGACTCTCCCGATGTCCACGCTCAGTCAGACGTCTTTGGATGGCGGAGCTGACAAAACAACAACACGTCTTTTCTGCTTTTCATCTTAAGCTCTTTTTCTCAAAGCCGCAAACGAGGAAGCTCAAAGACCAAAAGGCAGAATGACAACCTTCCAAAAATGGCCGACACAGATGGAGCGAGTCGAGCGAGTGGACGTTTTCCCGTGTCACACTTTGTGATGCTGCCTGCTGGATGTCAGACTTTTTTTTTTTCCTTTCTGCTGCCACGTTTTATCTTTTTTTACCACGGGTGTCCACAGTGGAGCTAACTGGCTTGGAAAAAGGACAAATAAAAGCAACAAAACAACAATTATGGCAATAGGTTGCACGGTAGTCAAGTGGTTAGCGCAGCTAGGAGACCAGGGTTCAATTCCACCCTCGGCCATCTCTGTGTGGAGTTTGCATGTTCTCCCCGTGCATGCGTGGGTTTTCTCCGGGTACTCCGGTTTCCTCCCACATTCCAAAAACATGCTAGGTTAATTAGCCACTCCAAATTGTCCATAGGTATGAATGTGAGTGTGAATGGTTGTTTGTCTATATGTGCCCTGTGATTGGCTGGCCACCAGTCCAGGGTGTACCCCGCCTCTCGCCCGAAGACAGCTGGGATAGGCTCCAGCACCCCCTTGACCCTCGTGAGGATAAGCGGTAGAAAATGAATGAATGAATTATGGCAATATTTGTAAAAACTAAATGTGCAAGAAAAAAATTGACATTTTTGGAAAAATAATTTTAAACAAATTTTTAACAGCTGTGGAAAAATAGCTGGAATTTTACGAGAAGAAAGTCAAAATATTAAGATAAAAAATCATGTGTCTTTAGTAGCATGGAATATTGGAGGGAAAAGTTGGAGTATTATGACAAACAAAGTAATTATGGCAATGGTATTATGTACTATTAATATAGTATTATAACAATAAATTGGTGATGTCACCATAATATTAACATATTACTAATATCGAATAATGCAATATTAAATTGGCGATGTCACAATAATATTAACATATTACTAATATCGAATAATACAATATTAAATTGGGGATGTCACAATAATATTAACATATTACTAATATCAAATAATACAATATTAGACATTAGTAACTTTTATAATATAAGAGAGAATGAAAGATTATTGAAGAAGAACCTTGAACTCTTTAAAAATGCAACGCTTGACCGCCATCTTTGCCCCCCCCCCCCCCCCCCCAGGTGTGGCAGAGGTCATCGTCCTGGTGGGGGGTCGCCAGGCCATCGGCATGAGTCAGCGTTCCCTGACGGCGGTCACCTGCTTCAACCCGCAGAACGGCAAGTGGTACCCGCTGGCCAGCCTACCCTTCTACGACCGGGAGTTCTTCAGCGTCATCTCGGCCGGCGACAACATCTACCTGTCAGGTAGGCCCCATGTGACAGCGTACAGGGTACCTTTATCGGAATAACCACCAAAACGGAATTCCGTACGCTGTGCTCTACCAGCTAAAAACATGTCAATGTTGATGAACATAATTTTTCTTAAAAGCAACTTGGGGCTGCACGGTGGATGAGTGGTTAGCACAAAAGCCTCACAGCTTGGAGGCCTGAGTTCAATTCCCCTCTCGGCCATCTCTTTGTATGTTCTCCCTGTGCATGCGTGGATTTTCTCCGGTTTCCTCCCACATTCCAAAAACATGCTAGCTTAATTGGCGACTCCAAATTATCCATAGGTATGAATGTGAGTGTGAATGGTTGTTTGTCTATATGTGGCCTGTGATTGGCTGGCCACCAGTCCTGGGTGTACATCATCCATTTTTCAGGATTTGTATATAACATATGTTATTACGGTTTTTAAAGGGGATTTATTATGCTAATTTTTGGGCCCTTTGTATTATATATGGAATCCTATAGAGCAGCTACACACAACCAGCACACACAGCTTTCTGGATCTTCCAGAATCTGCACCTATTCCAGCTGGATTTCTATGGATTAGAAGTGCTTAGAAGGATTTTTGGTGTTGTGAACCCAACTTCCCATTTGGAAGTAGACTTGGACAGTCTCAAGTTTCTCAAGAACAGAGGTTACTTCAAGGTTACTTTCAATGGTAGGTAGCTTTAGCATTTTAGCGTTAGCAGGTAACTTCTACTGTGGTCATTACACGTTTTTTGCAGGACCGCCAATATTTAAAAACTGTGGTAGAGCCACTGATTGCGGTGAGAAATGGCTACTATCAACCCAGTTACATGTATGCACACTCTATAATGCTACACAGACTGTTTCTTACTGCTGGCTATTCTGACTCTTCCACACCACCAAGTAACGTTGGTTTATTTCACGTTGTCAATTTGTGACATCACAAACCGCCAGTGTTAGAAAGCGAGCCTTCAGATCCATCTCAAACTTCTTTGAGGGTTCAATTCCAAGTGCACAAAACCTCATTTTAAGTCCCCTTTGAAATGTCCGGCACCAGAGCACAGACCTCCTCCAAGGCTGCGTGATCAGATCTGCACTAAAATGTATACACATGATGTTCTTGCACTTTCCCTACAATCATTTTGTGCGTCACGCTGCGGTGACTTCAGCCTCCGTTAGTCTTTGCACAATACTGCTAACTCAAACAAACATCCGATGGAGAAAATGACACCTGTCATTTTACAGGGTGATTCTATTGTGGGTATTACGGTATAAAGAAGCTACTTCCTGTCAAGAAAGGAGCAGCGGTGCAAAAAAAAGTTAAAGGAAGTGTCTTTGTTGACCTTTGTCAAATCTTTCAAGAGCTTGAAAAGGACCCGCATCCTCGGTGGCTTTGAAGCGCCAGTAGCTTAGACGACCGCCGGATTTGCACCCTCCACGCTCCATTTGTGGCCTTTATTTGGCGCTGAACTCTGGAGAGGCGACGGGATTGCTCAGCGTTCACCCTTTTCCTTCCTCCGGCTTTCTATACATATCATTGGAAATGTGTGTTCGGCCACGGGAACACACACACGCCTATGTCCGCCGGGACTCGGAAGCAGCCGGCTGGGGAAATCAGAGGCGTTCCTTCAGAGGCAGCCAATCAGCACGCTCCTGCCGCTAACCCCTTGTTTTGAAAAGTCTTGCAGCTTTCAGATGATTTATCTCTGTGCCGCTTCCAGGTGGCACGGAGTCGGGGGTGATGCTAGCTGACGTGTGGTGCTACATGTCCCTGCTGGACAACTGGAACCTGGTGTCCCGCATGACCGTGCCCCGATGCAGACACAACAGTCTGGTCTACGACGGGAAACTCTACACCATCGGAGGCCTGGGTGTGTCAGGGAATCTGGACCACGTGGAGAGGTAAGCTGGTCCTGGACCGCCTTGGCTAACTTAGCAGGGTTAGACCACGAGATGCCTTCGTAGATGCAGCGGCATGTCATGCACATAAATCATTTGGTCATAGAAATATCATCATAATAATAAGAATATGTATCATACCTTTACCTTTGGTCATAGAAATATCATAATAATAAGAATATCATTCTAAACATAAATCATACCTTTAACTTTGGTCATAGAAATATCATCATAATAATAAGATTATCATTCTAAACATAAATCATAACTTTACCTTTGGTCATAGAAATATCATAATAATAATAATAATTTTAAACATAAATCATACTTTTACCTTTGGTCATAGAAATATAATAATAAGAATATCATTCATTCATTCATTCATTTTCTACCGCTTTTTCCTCACGAGGGTCGCAGAGGGTGCTGGAGCCTATCCCAGCTGTCTTCGGGCGAGAGGCGGGGTACACCCTGGACTGGTCGCCAGCCAATCACAGGGCACATATAGACAAACAACCATTCACACTCGCATTCATACCTATGGACAATTTGGAGTGGCCAATTAACCTAGCGTGTTTTTGGAATGTGGGAGGAAACCGGAGTACCCGGAGAAAACCCACGCATGCACGGGGAGAACATGCAAACTCCACACAGAGATGGCCGAGGGCGGGGACCGAACCCTGGTCTCCTAGCTGTGAGGTCTGCGCACTAACCACCAGACCGCCGTGCCGCCAATAAGAATATCATTCTAAACATAAATCATACCTTTAACTTTGGTCATAGAAATATCATCATAATAATAAGAATATAATTTTAAACATAAATCATACATTTACCTTTGGTCATAGAAACATCATAATAATAAGAATATCATTCTAAACATAAATCATATCTTTAACTTTGGTCATAGAAATATCATCATTATAATAATAATAAGAATATCATTGTAAACATAAATCATACCTTTACCTGTGATCATAGAAATATCATCATAATAATAATAATATCATTCTAAACATAAATCATATCTTTAACTTTGGTCATAGAAATATCATCATTATAATAATAATAAGAATATCATTGTAAACATAAATCATACCTTTACCTGTGATCATAGAAATATCATCATAATAATAATAATATCATTCTAAACATAAATCATATCTTTAACTTTGGTCATAGAAATATCATCATAATAATAAGAATATAATTCTAAACATAAATCATACCTTTAACCTTAGTCATAGAAATATCATCATCATAATAATAATAAGAATATCATTCTAAACATAAATCATACCTTTACCTTTGGTCATAGAAACATCATCATCATAATAATAAGCATATCAGTGTATGCATAAATCATACCTTTTCCATTTTCCACTGGTGGACCAAACTGAAATGGTATCTCCCTTGGCCCGTGTCCAATCCCTTTGCAAATGGTGTAAATATGATTATGAATATGATTGGGTGCTTTTTGGTGCCAGCAATCAGACTCGGGTTCCTGGCGTGCGACAGTCCAAGCGGTATTTCCTCCATGTTTACGTTTACGTAACATCAAGTATGGAGTCGATTCCCTGCGACTGCGGTTCCTGTGCGGCGCGGCGCCGTAGTTCCTAAGCGGTCTTCCCCTTCCCGGGTCGGCCAGCGGCATCAGTCATTAAGCGGCGAGGAGCATCTTAATCATCTCAACGGCGCCAAGCAGCGCCGGTGTTTGCAGGCGGGAAAAAAGGCGGAGAAGGGAAGGAAGATTTGCAAGCGGGAGCAGCTGGTCGGCGACGTGGGCTCCGTGGAACAGGTGTCGTAAATTACAGCCGGCCCGGCCGCTTGGCAGCGTTCCTGCCGGATTATCAGCTGTTATTTATTTCATGGGGCTCATAAACACCAGTCACATCCTACGTGGTGCCTTCAGGCGCTTCTACGGACGATGGAAGCAAAAGCCTGTGGAAAACACGACGTTCGTCCGACACGTTTGTTTTTCTCTTTGTGATAGCGAGGCATTATCCATTTGTCAATGCCATAGGACATATTGTTATTGCTATGAAATGTTCATAATGGTACAGTATATATTTGACTTGATGATATAGTTTGAATTTCATGAAGAAATATGGTAATGGTTTAATTTCATTTGAACATGCTTCAGATTGCAATTGAATGCATCACATAATCAGTTCACAGTTCCACATGTCCAAAAGGAGTAGGAAGAAGCAAAGCTTATTAAATCCTACCCCTCCATCTGGTACTTTTACATTTGTTCACTTCCTGCTTTCCTAATTTTTTTAAAATTTTTTATTCATTCATTTATTCATTCATTTTTTTTGTATTTTTTGTCATGTACCAAAGTACAAGGTGATATGACCATACAATGACATAATGGCTATCATAGTAACCGTCAATATAGTGATATATATATATTTAGCACTTCATGTCCAAAAGGAGTAGGAAGAAGCAAAGCTTATTAAATCCTACCCCTCCACGTGGTACTTTTACAATCAGTAACTGTTACATTTGTTCACTTCCTGCTTTCCTAAAAAAATTTTTTAAAACTTTATTTTATACTTCAAAAAAATTAATTAATTCATTTTCATTCATTTTTTTCCATAATTTTTTTTTTTTTAATTTTTTGTCACGTACCAAAGTACAAGGTGATATGACCATACAATGACATAATGGGTACCATAGCAACCATCAATATAGAGCTATATATAGTACATCATGTTCAAAAGGAGTAGGAAGAAGCAAAGCTTATTAAATCCTACCCCTCCATCTGGTACTTTTACAATCACTAACTGTTACATTTGTTCACTTCCTGCTTTCCTAAAATATTTTTTTAACTTTATTTTATTATATTTAAAAAAAAATTATTCATTCATTTTCATTCATTCATTCATTTTTTTCATAAAATGTTTTTTTAATTTTTTGTCACATACCAAAGTACAAGGTGATATGACCATACAATGACATAATGGGTACTATAGTAACCGTCAATATAGTGATATATATATATAGCACTTCATGCCCAAAAGGAGAAGGAAGAAGCAAAGCTTATTAAATCCTACCCCTTCATCCTGTACTTTTACAATCACTAACTGTTACATTTGTTCACTTCCTGCTTTCCTAAAATATTTTTTTAAACTTTATTTTATTATATTAAAAAAAAAATAATTCATTCATTTTCATTCATTTTTTTTATTAAATTTTTTTTTTGCATTTTTTGTCACATACGAAAGTACAAGGTGATATGACCATACAAGCTAATTCTAATTAGCTAATTGGTTATTTTTAGATTGAGATAGATAGATGAACTATATCAGCAAGTTGAAGTATTTGTGATTTTAGAAATAAGGAGTTAGTATGTTCTCTGTAGGCGCCATTATGAATTATCCTTACTGGCCTTTTTTGCAGTACATTTAGCGAGTGAAGATTGCTTTTATAGTTATTAGCCCATATTTTCACACAATAAGTAAGATATGGTAGAACCAGAGAGCAATAAAGAGTACCTTATGTTGTATATTTGTAATATGAGGTTTCCAGCTCATATTTTTCATCTATTGTGATCCCCAGAAATGTATTTTCCTTCACACTTTCAATGTTTACATAGTCTATTTGTATTTGCTGGTACGTGTCCTTTCTGCTGTTACTAAATGATTTTAGTTTTATTTAAGTTCAAGGACAATCTATTATTATCAAAACATCTTTTTAGTGTGACCTTTTCTTCTCTGACCTTTCTAATGGTTTAGTCTGTACTCCCTCCGGAACAAAAAGCAGTGGTATCATCCGCAAATAATACGTGACTTTGGAGATATCATTGATGTACAAATAATAAGAAATTATATTTAGTTTTCTCCTCGCTATCATTTTTTGCAGAGAGCGCATGGAACGAAGAAACGTAGAAGAATGAGAATGAGCTCGTTAGCGTCTCGCCGCCGCTTCTACTCTCTAAACGCACCGCATTTGGCGGGTCGAGGGGCCGCACCTTGACCCTCACCTGCCGTGCTAGAAGTGCTAGCGTAGCGTCGTTTGTGACTGGAAAGCTAACCTCCGCCAGAATCATTAGTCAGCATTTGCCATGTTTGATATATATGCAGATGGCGGCAAGGGGGGGGGACGCCGCCATCATTGATTGGCTGCGCTCGGCGCCTGACGGATGCGCAAATTTCCTCACCGAGGAAACGCCAGCCCACGGTCGCCATGATGTTTTCAATCAGAACCGTCGCAAAGCTACCGGGGTTCCGCCTTTTTTTCCAGGAAGCACAAATCAACACTCAGGAGGACGCGGCCTGACTGTTCCCGTACTCGCTAATGACTTGACACCTTTTTGTATGGGGGGGTTGGGGGGGGTCGGGAGCATTGGAGGCTTTTAACTTGCAATCAGATGTCCCGAACCGCCGCCTTTCCGCGAGAATGTCGATTTTTTTTTTTGCCGAGTGATATGATTGTTTGAATAATTCATGGATGTCTAATGATGTGTCAATCACGGGAATGCTTTTCCTTTATTTATCCTGCCGTGCGCTCACGTTTGCGCGTCCTTCAAGCTCCGTTGCGGGGTTAATATTTCATGAAGACTGTTCGCAACACGACACCCCCTGTAGAGCAGCCGCCACCGCTCACTGGCATGTTCTGCCAAGGGATCATCTACAAATATCGTTATTCGCATTTTATTCATTCATTCATTTTCTACCGTTACCCTCACGAGGGTCGCAGGGTATGCTGGAGCCTATCACAGCTGTTTTCGGGCAAGAGGCGGGGCCAGCCAATCACAGAGCACATATAGACAAACAACCATTCACACTCACATTCATACCTATGGACAATTTGGAGTGGCTAATTAACCTAGCATGTTTTCTCCCCATTCACTTTCTCTTGGTTTTCATGGCTAATTCTATTAGTTCTAGTAGTTGGGTGGGTTGCGCCAAGTGGTGCGGGATCCCACCCCAGGGGTCCTGTGGCATGACACTAGCAGTTCAGCAACAAGATGCTCCCAAAGCCCCCCTGCAGAGGCGGGTGCCCCCACCCCCCACTGAGCTAATCCCTTGTTCCTCGGGATTAAGTAAAATAGCGGCGCTGGCCCCCGCTGTGTCAAGGTTCCCGCCTCCCCCCCTTACAGCTCCGCTAACCCGGCAACCACCCACTACACTCTGTGACTCCCTGGGTCCATGTCGCCACATGGGGTCTCTCTCGGGCTGATTTGATCCTACTTTTTTTTTCCAATGACGTTTCTTTGCTGCCACGCAAGAGAATAGAAAACACTATGCTAACATCACCATGAACATCCATGCGCACTATGCTAACATCACCTTCAACAACGTCCACGCGCACTATGCTAACATCACCTTCAACAATGTCCACGCGCACCATGCTAACATCACCTTCGACAACGTCCATGCGCACTATGCTAACATCACCATGAACATCCATGTACACTATGCTAACACCACCTTAAACAATGTCCATGCCCACTATGCTAACATCACCATGAACATCCATGTACACTATGCTAACATCACCATGAACATCCATGTACACTATGCTAACATCACCTTAAACAATGTCCATGCACACAATGCTAACATCACCTTCAACAATGTCCATGCACACTATGCTAACATCACCTTCAACAATGTCCACACGCAATATGCTAACATCACTTTCAACAACGTCCATGCACACTATGCTAACATCACCTTCAACAACGTCCACGCACACTATGCTAACATCACCTTCAACAATGTCCACGCACACTATGCTAACATCACCTTCAACAATGTCCATGTACACTATGCTAACATCACCTTCAACAATGTCCACACGCAATATGCTAACATCACCTTCAAAAATGTCCACGCGCAATATGCTAACATCACCTTCAACAATGTCCATGCACACTATGCTAACATCACCTGCAACAATGTCCATGCGCACTATGCTAACATCACCTTCAACAATGTCCACGCGCAATATGCTAACATCACCTTCAACAATGTCCACACACACTATGCTAACATCACCCGTCTCCAACCCACAGGTACGACACCATCACCAACCAGTGGGAGATGGTGTCTCCGCTGCCCAAGCCGGTGCACTCAGCAGCGGCCACGGTCTGCGGCGGCAAGGTCTACGTTTTCGGCGGCGTCAACGAGGCCGGCCGCTCGGCGGGCGTGCTGCAGTCGTATGTGCCGCAGAGCAACACGTGGAGCTTCATCGAGTCGCCCATGATCGGTGAGTGAGCGACGCGGAGCGAAGAACGGGACACTAAGGCAGGAGGACGTGATGATACTCTCCTGTGTTCAGATAACAAATACGCACCAGCGGTCAGTCTCAAGGGCTTGGTGTACATCCTGGGAGGAGCCTACGCCAGAGCCACCACCATCTACGACCCTGACAAAGGCAACATCAAAGCCGGGGCCAACATGAACCACTCCAGGCAGTTCTGCAGGTAACATCCATCCATCCACCATCACTCCTTCAGACATCCATCCATCCATCCATAGTCACTCATTCAGGCATCCATCAAAGAAAGTATCCCAGCTGTCTTGGGTCAAGAGGAAGTGTTGCCTATGAAATCCTCGCCATGACACGTTCCATCATCTTAGTTAGCATGTTAGCTTGCTAAGGAGCAGGAGACCCTGGCGATGTGCAGGCTGACCCAGGCAGCATGGAGGATTCTTCTCCGAGAACGTTTAAGCTTTCATGTCATCATCTTTTCCACTTCCAGCAGCGTTTCCCTGCACGTGCACGTGCGCGCACGTGTGTTTGTAGGAGCCAATAGGAGGACAAAACCTTAATCTGTTTACGGACCAAAGATTTTAATCCTGCATGCACACAAACTCCTCTTTCTGCTTCTCATGTCCAAGAAGAACATCTTGGCTTTTTCATTTCATTCTGACTCATCTCACCTTTACCTCACATACTCATTGTACATTGTACATATACACACTCTATATACACACTGTACATACACATACTCTATATACACACTCTACACACACACTCCACACACATATATGCATACATATACTATATACAGAAACATACATATATATACGTATATACTACATAGCCCCAATTGTGTACTCACAGTGGAAAAAAGCTTAGAAAGTTCAATTTACAAAGTACTATACTTGTGTGTACTCACAGTGCCGTCATACTAGACGGGAAGATCTATGCCACAGGCGGCATCGTCAGCAGTGAGGGTCCGGCGCTGGGCAACATGGAGACCTTTGACCCCTGCGCTAACACATGGACGCTGCTGCAGTCACTGCCCTGCCCGCTCTTCCGACATGGCTGCGTGGTCATCAAGAAGTACATCCAGAGCGGCTGAGGGCGGGGGGCGGGGCTCGGGGCCGCCCAGCAACAGTGCCAACGCCCCACCGGCAGGTGTCGCCTTGGCCCGGGCCATGTACCTCGTTTGGCGAAGGCTGTCTTCTTCAGCTGACATCACCACCGCCCCTACCCGGTCCCCCGGCCCGCCGGTCTGCCGCCCCTCTTTGCCAAACGCCAACCCTTCCAAAAAACACCCTGTGTAGAATGTACTGGACTTGTTGGCCATGTTGTCCATCATGGTCTATCATGGTCCATCATCACCTGCAGGGACCCTCTTAGTAAACCACCTTCCTTTTCTATCCTTCTTCATTGGAGACACAGAATGTTTCAACCCCACTAGTGACATCTCCTGGATGGGAGTGACACCTCGGGGACAGGAGGGACATTTGAGGGGCGGGGAGTCAAATTTGCGGATGGGGCTAACATCTAAGAAACAGGGTTGGCGTCTAGGAAACGGGAGTGACCTCTAGTAAACACGGGTGACATTTGGGGGGCGGGGGTGGCATCTAGAGAACGGGACGGTCTCCATGAGATGAGGACTAACGTCTCACGAGGGTGAAGTGGTTTTTTTGTATCTGTTCTTAAGGGTGATTGGCCGCCCCCCCGTGCTGATCAGGACTATGTTGGGGGTTTTAAAAAAGCACAAAAATCACCAGTGACTGTTAGCTTTTCTTTCCTTCCTTCCTTCCTTCCTTCCTTCCTTCCTTCCTTCCTTCCTTCCTTCCTTCCTTCCTTCCTTCCTCCTTCCTGCCTTGTTAGCTTTTTATACGAGTGTGGTTGGCGCCCACTAGAGGCGGGTGTACTCTAGGTGGGCTTCTGTAAATACAGCAAGGAGAAATATGTATATTTTACAAACCTGGGAGGCAACTCTCTATAAATGTTTTTACAAAAGATTCATAGCTTGACTTCAAAAAGTGCGATTTGTGTAAATGTGCATCCCAAAAAAACTAGCCATTTTAGCTAGCTAGCAAAAGGAAAGTTTTACTTTTATTTCATAGAAGTGGACAAGAGTAGATGACATCAGCTACAAAAATAGCTTAGCACCAATTTGGATGTTTTGGACGTGGTATGTCACTAAAATATGTCTTAACGGCTGGTGCCCGGAATTTGATTCCAACCGGCGGATTTTGGCCTTTGCGTTTTGAATGAAATGGAAAATGTCAACAATGCCAATAGCTAGCATGCGAGCAACCTGCTATGGATTCAACAAATGGCAATTTGATGTGCTGAAGTTAGCACCATTGAGTCACTATTGCTTTATAGGCATGCCCATAAACAGCCTTTTAGAATAGCTGGTTTTGTTTGACATATTTCATTATTCATCTTCCACCAGTGAATCTTTTTGGGATGTGGGAGGAGTTAGCACCCTTGGGTCACTATTGCTTTACAGGCATGCCCATAAACAGCCTTTTAGAAGAGATGGTTTTGTTTGACATATTTCATTATTCATCTTCCACCAGTGAATCTTTTCGGGATGTGGGAGGAGTTAGCACCCTTGGGTCACTATTGCTTTACAGGCATGCCCATGAACAGCCTTTTAGAAGAGCTGGTTTTGTTTGACATATTTCATTATTCATCTTCCACCAGTGAATCTTTTTGGGATGTGGGATTTTTTTTCTTTTTGGGATTTTCATCTTATTTATTCTTAACTACTCCTCCATTTCCTAACCAAGTCAAACAAATCCAACATCAAAATGTTCAGCTCACTCAGGACAGATACCAATTCAGGATTTTCACAAATATTTAGTGTCATTTCATATTTTCTGGAAGGAATAGCCAATTTAAATGGCGCCCTCTGCTGGTGAAAAGTGACTTCCAATGTTCTATGGCTGAATCACTTTGTGACGTCAACAGTGATGATGTGGCTTGGTTGATAAAGTACGGGGCTACCTGGTTCAATTCCTGCTTATGCGTTCATCATGTTGCATAAAAGGGCTGGCCAGTTGGAAGATAAAAATA
The DNA here is from genome assembly GCF_030265055.1 of Doryrhamphus excisus. NCBI lineage: Eukaryota > Metazoa > Chordata > Actinopteri > Syngnathiformes > Syngnathidae > Doryrhamphus > Doryrhamphus excisus. The sequence continues at coordinate 14,565,952 of NC_080484.1, forward strand.
AAAAGACTAGATTTTTTTTTTTTTTTTTTGGGGGGGGGGGGTATTTCAAACTAGTGCAGCAAAAAAAAAAATTTGCCTTGTCATAAGTCTCAAATTCAGATTTCTTAAATTAAGATTTTTATATCTTGAAATAAGCAGGGCTGAAAGCCTAGATTATTAAACCTAAAACTAAGCAAGACCTTTAAGATGAAAATAATAAAACGGAATACTATTGTAAAATGAAAATACTAAAACAGAGTACTATTGTAAATTGATAAATACTGGTTGACAAACCTTGAAATAAACCTAAATCCATCTAAAATGAAAGAAGGGCTTGCCTAATATAAGACAGACAAACAAGATATTATTAAATATTAGATATGTCTTTGCAACAAGTTAATTTTACTTGATTAAAAAAAATCCCAAATTAAGATTAAACAAATCTACAAATAAACAGGACCTTTAAGCTGAAAATACTTATTTTCAGAATACTTCATACCAATAAAAGTAAAATAAGCAAAGATGAAATGAGTGCAAAATGAATACGCAGTACCCTAAAACTAACTGAATTCATTTTCCGAGGAGGCCAAAAAGTCTTTAGAATAAAGGTCTAGTGGTTCCAGGAATATCCAGGAATATCCTAATACTATGAAATCCCAAACAGAAGATGGTAAATAGTCTTTCATTTGTATGCTGCTTTTCCTCCGTTAGCACATTTAGCTGATATGATGACGCAGCATCAGGACCAACTGGGGCCAAAAGATACTGTACTTGTACTTGTACTATGATCACAGGAGGATCAAACTCAACTTTCGGGTTGAGAGGCCACCACTCTACCACCTGAACCGTGGCGCCCCATCCATGGATATTTTCTTCAAGCGGAATACCAACGTGCTGTAGAAAATCTGTCGAGTCATTGGTGGGTATTGGTCATGAAAAACGCTTTACAGTATGTCGTTGTCTGTGGAATAAAGACAATGTTCTAACATTGTCCTTTAGCACTTTAGCAATCTTTAAACAACATTTGATGTGTTGGGAAAATCAAAATAACAATAGACTTATTTACTTCATTGTAACTTTTATGACCTAAACTAGACAAAAAGTAATCCTACCATAAAGTCAATAAGGAAATAGAGACCTTAAAACCAGGCAGATCATAGAAATATTATTTGAAATCTTGGCATTGTCCTCTTATCACCACCAACTGTCAACTAATTAGTGGCGATGACGGGACTGACGAGACCGCAAATGCTGATTTGTTGATAACATTTATCTGTATTTGCAAGCATTGAAATGACTTCTAAATTATTTCTTTATTTTTTTTGAACATTAAAATGGTCAGCTCACTTGGGACAAGTGTGCTATCAATTCAGACTTTTCAAACTATTCCAATATTTAGTTAGTGTCATTTCATAATTTTTGGGAACATTAATCCATTGAAAATGAATGTGCAATTTAAATGGTGCCCTCTGTTGGTGAAAAACAATTGTACATTTTCTATGACTTAATCATTCCCCTAATTCTACTGCTGGGACATGGTAAGGAAATGTTGTGCAACACGAGTGAGTTCATTTTTAAAAAATTAATGATATGTTTCATCAAGTGCTGGGTGAAGCCTGGCAACGAGGCTCCTCACGATTACCCATCAGGCCTTCAACTTCATATCAGGTCTTCAAAACTGACCTGAGGGTTAAGGTTGGGTCAGATCGTGACTACACTGACTGTACGCGGTGCATCGGACAGGACAAGACCACAAGGTACCTTGGCGCCTACAGGCGGGCCCCTAACACAGCGTCTTATGATGGCTTATAATAATAATAATAATTATTATTATTATTATGTGCTTGTGTCCCTTTTTTTCAGGAGCACTTTGTAAACAACAGACCATGTCAAAAAACGAAATTGATACAACCATCAAAAGGTTGGCTCAGGCCATGATGCCAGGTTGTATGTTGAGTTTAAATGAAATACTTTGGAAAGATTGGGCGGGCCGTACTCAAACACTTGGCGGGCCGGATGTGGCCCCCGGGCCGTAGTTTGCCCACCCCTGCACTAGCCCCACCCACCACCACGCAAAACGACTACAATGCAGCGTCATTGAAAGTTTTGCACCTTTTATTCAAGTATATCACAGCAGTTTCTTGGAGAAATACAGTAAGTGTTTTCCATTTGAAATAGAACTTACACTAAAAAGGTAACAACAGCAGGCCGTCATGTGGTGAATATGAACAGCGAACTAAATGGAAAGGTGGCAAGAAAAAAAAAAACAGGAAACTCTCCCTCGGCATACTGGACTACATCGTGTCAACTACCAGACAAAAATTGGTTGTTAGTCCAAACTGGCTAGGGTCCTAAAAGCGCATCACAATGTCCGACCATTTCAAGCAGGCACCAAACCTGCTTTCAATTTCATAAGTCTTTTTGGCAACATTAACTAAAGTCTGGTTCTCTTCCTTCCAGTATGCGACAGTCTCGTCACCGTGGCGACCATTTACAAGCAAGACAGCAGGAAATAAATAGATACGATGAAAAAAAAGGGGGGCGGGGGCGCACGTTGTGTTGAACCTGAGAGACCTGTAAACTCTTCACTCCCTGGGACACGCCCCCAACAACCTGCTACACGAATGCTACGCCCCTGGCGAGGGTGTCCAACAACAAAGATGCTGATTGGCTACAATAAATAGACACGAGATGACTGTCTGAATGGTTTCCATGCAGGAATCCCAGCCTGAAGCTACCACAGGGAGCAGCCTTTTTTTTTTTTTTGACGCTTGGCGAGGAGGTGACGGTACCAACGGTGGAGGTGGGACAGTATTTTTTTTTTTTTTGCAGCTGGACACTTTGAAAAAAATACTGCTTGTGTACCGAGTAAACAAGTTGACAATAAATTACGCTGAGGTAGCTTTGGTTCCTCGCTCTCTGCAGTGGTCCGAGCGCAGCTTGCATAATCGTCACCGCTTTGACTTTTCATACCCCGTCCTGTCTGAGGCTGAGAGATGGGGGTACAGCAGTGGCCAGCGGATGGAAAATAAAAAAATAAAATAAAAAAAAAATGAAAAAAGGGAGGGCACTGCCTAGAATGGCCTAGTAAACATGTAGAAACGGGGTTCACCACTTGGCACGTTGCACACATTTCACAACATGCGCTAGCCGGAGTCCTGCTCAGAGCTTGGATCCGCATCACAAAAAAAAAAGCGCAGAGTCGAAACCCCAGCAGTTAGGAATGAAACATCCGCCACCGCCACAGGATACGTACGCCACGTGACATCAAGCACGGCCGCAGTGAAGAAGAACCTTTAACGCGTACTACACTCCAACCCTTGCTTAATCTTCCGTTAGCCTTGGTTAGCCTTGGTTTTTCATCCGGTATCGCACGTAACCGCCTAGTCTGTGTGCGCTGTACGATATCGTTCCATGAAATCCACACTTGCGGCTGAGGTATCGCTGCCAAGTTAGCACCAAAAGAAGTCAAATAATCAGCAGCTAATGCTAAAGCGTTACTTCAGCAGCTTGCTGGTCATTTTAGGTGCTAGCTAAATAAAAGCTTAAAAGCTAACAGTGGGGTCCAGCACGCGTCTCTTAACAAAACCTTGCACTTCCATCAGCTGACTGAGCTTTTCTTCCAGTCACTCGCATATACACACCAGCACCCTGTAGTGTGGTCTTATACTGGTGTCAATCAATGCATTATGATATCAGTGTTGGTGCCAATGTGTTGTGATATCAGCACTAAATCCTAAATGGACACTTTTATATCTTTAATCCACACGCACCCCTCATTAGCTCATAGTGAAATATGCTAAACATGATATCAAATATGATTTTATAAAAAAAAAAGGGATTTAATTAAGGCACACGCTAGGCAGTGCGAACGATGGACAAGCGGCATGTGGCCGAGCGGTGGATCAAAAGGAGAAACGGGTGGGGGGGGGGTGTCCCAGTAACAAGGAAACAAGGGGGAGGGCCTCCCAGTAACAAGGTGATATGGCGGCGGTCTCCCAGCATCAAGGAGACGAGGTGGTATGTCCCAGTCACAAGGAAACGGGCAACTCTAAGACGAGGGGGGGGGCCCTCCCGGCAACAAAGAGACAAGGGGGGGGCCTCCTAGCAACAAAGACACTGCTGAGCCTGCTGAGATGGGAGCACCAGAAGCGATGAGTGTCCGTCACTACCTACCTAATGATAAACCAACATGTGACCAAACATGGCAGAGAGGGCGCTGTAATCTGGATAGAGTAGCTAACGAGGATCCTCAACTAATCACCGTTTGGTGAGGGGGGGGGTGAAATTAGCTCAGCGGTGTGATTCAATGATTCCCAACATTATCTGTCCTGCAGCAGCGCCCTGCATTCACACTTCTGCTGGTGAGGGTGCGCGTGTCGAGAAATGTATGCATACCCGGGCGTGTGAGAAGTGTTTACTGGCCATCCAAGATACAGCATGGACTCAGAATAGCACCCAAGTAGCACCTGTCGCCATAGGTGTGTGTGTGTGTGTGTGTGTGAGAGAGAGAAAGAGAGAGCGAGACACACCTCCAGCGGTTTGGTTGAGTAGAACAGGTGTGGATCTGTCCAGGTTTCCTGAGACGTTAGCACCATTCAATTGTCTCTTATCCCGCCATGAAGAAGACGATGAGGGTTGCTTCAAGCTCCTTCAAGCTCTCGCTTTGTGTCTTTGTGGTCCCAAAAAAGGTGGGGGGGGAGTTGGGGGTTCGGGGGTCTCAGGGTCTACCTGAGGAGGTTGTGTTTTCGCCGTCTCACAGGAATGTGTCAAAATGCTTGATCCTGTCCTCCATCTCCTGCAACACACACACACACACGGGATGAAGGTGCAATGGTGAAAAGACGCCTTTGTGAGCATGATGGTTGTGATGATGTAAAAGTGATGCAAAGCTGTACTGCAAGCATCCTTCTGCACGCAAAAAGAGTTCTGAGGCCGACTTCCATGTGAAGAGAGACGGATGATGGGATGCAGTAAGATGAACATCTCCCTGATGGTGTACCTCAAGATAGTATAAATTGTAAATAGTATATAAATAGTATAAATTGTGTGAAAAAGATGATACAGTAAACCTCGGATATATCGGACTCGGATATATCGGAAATTCGCTCACAACGGACAGATAAAAAAGAACCGATTTTTCTGTAATGCATTTCCAATAAAAATTCATTGCATATATCGGATTTTTTTATAACGGATTTCGCCTATTTCGGACAAAATCTCCAGTCCCGTTCCAATGCATTTCCATTAAATTTCCCTCGCATATATCGGATGGCCGCATCGTGGCGCTCCGATTCGCCGAATCGTGACAGGCCGCTATACGACGTCATTTTTCAGCGTTTGCAGCGTTGCCTGCGCGTCCAGGTACATTGGAAACATAGTCAAGGAAGTGCCTTTTTATAACGGATAAAATCCGATTTACGCATATACCGGATATAAATCCGATATATGCGTAAAACGGACATTTTCCGGTATACGCATATAACGGATTTCGCTTATATCGGACAAAACCAGTGGGAACAATTGAATCCGATATATCCGAGGTTTACAGTATAAGGAAGGATTATGGACAATATAGGTGACCTTTCAAGAAACAAATGAGGCTATCAATATTTTTTTTTATATTAGTTTTCCATAGCCGGGGCCGTGTTCTTGAGATTTCTTCAGCGCGCCCCGTAAGCCGAGGAGTCCAGCCAGCCGCTCCGTGTAGACCTCTACCTACTAGGCACAAAGTCCAAAGCAACAACACATTCCACACACCTGAAAAACTGCTGTTATCCTCAGTCTCCATGCTTGGCTATTAGCATGTAGCATCATCTTTCTCTATAGCTAAGCAAGCTGACATCAGTATCAGCAATTGGAACTTCCTGCTGTTTCAGTGCGAGTGTGAAACATGCAGAGCAAAGTCAACTATTGTTGTATCTGCAACTTTAAAAACACACCTTGTCCACATCGTCACCCCCGCCCAAATAGACCATCTTCAGCCATAAAAAGCGAGCGAGGCGGCAGTAAAGGTGACTTTCCCCCAATGGGAGCATCTGGGCTGATCATTACAAGAGTCAAATCTGGTTTAGCTGCTGTCTGATGTCATCTCTTGGTGTTTATGCTCATCTTCTATTGGACGAAGGCCAAAATGCATTTGTGCACTCAACGTGCGCCAGCTAACACCAGACCCCAGATGACCGCCGGTGCCTTTGTGGCGATGAAAACCATCCGACAAACACTTGAGAGGCAACAATCTGGTCCATTGTGTCCAGACGAAGTTCCCCCGCAGTAAGCGGGCCACCCATCCACACAAATTCTTGCAGCCATTATTCATGGAGAAGGTGATTTGTGACATTTCAACAGCAATGGTCTGAAAAGAAGCCTTGGTCCTGTGGCTAGAATGTTCTCCATTCATCATTTAAACACTACACACATCCACGCTGGAATAAAAAGAGCAGCAAATAAGTGCTGTGGCTGTAAAATGTAATATGTAGTGGGGGACATTTTTTATTGTGGGACTGCTGAGATAAGCGCTCACTCGCTTTTGGCCGTCAAACATTTCTTTTTCTTTCTTCAATGATCACTCTTCAATTTCACAACAAGTGCTGGCCAGAGTCCTGCTCAGAGTTCTTCAGTTTACTTGGATCCACATAAAAAAAAAAGTGTGAAACCCCAGCAATCAGTTAGGAATAAAACCTCTACCACCACATAAACCCGCAGGATACGTACGCCACGTGACATCAAGCACGGCTGCAGTGAAGAAGAACCTTCAACACGTACTACGCTCCAAAGTTGCTTTTCCTTCCGTTAGCCTTGGTTTTCATCCGGTATCGCACGTAACCACCTAGTCTGTGTGCACTGTACGATATCGTTCCATGAAATCCACACTTGTGTCTGAGGTATCGCTGCCAAGTTAGCACCAAGAAGTCAAATAATCAGCAGCTAATGCTAAGCGTTACTTCAGCCGCACGCTGGTCATTTTAGGTGCTGGCTAAATAAAAAGCCAACAGTGGGGTCCAACGCGCGTCTCTTAACAAACCTTGCACTTCCATCAGCTGACTGAGCTTTTCTTCCAGTCACTCGCATATACTACACCAGCACCCTGTAGTGTGGTGTTATACCGGTGTTAAGTTGAGCTATGGACTACAGCTAATGGCTATGAGCTATGGCCTACGGCTAATGGCTATGAGCTATGGCCTACGGCTATTGGCTATGAGCTAAGGGCTACAGCTACGAGCTATGGGCTAAAGCTATTGGCTATGATCTAAGGTCTACGGCTACTGGCTTCGGCCTATGGCTATTGGCTATTGGCTATGAGCTATGAGCTATGAGCTATGGCTTAGGCTATTGGCTACTGCCTATGGCTATTGGCTACTGCATATGGCTATTGGCTATGGCTATGGCCTGTGGCTACGGCTATTGGATACTGCCTATGGCTATTGGCTATGGCCTGTGGCTACGGCTATTGGCTATGGCCTGTGGCTATTGGCTATGGCCTTTGGCTATAGCTATTGGATACTGCCTATGGCTATGAGCTATGGCCTACTGCCTATGAGCTATGACCTACAGTTACGGCTATTGTCTACAGCTATTGGCTATGAGCTATTGGCTATGACCTATGGCCTATGGTTACGGCTATTGGCTATGACCTACGGTTACGGCTATTGACTATTGGCTATTGGCTATGAGCTATAGCCTACTGTTACAGCTATTGGCTACAGCTATTGGCTACAGCTATTGGCTACAGCCTCTGGCTATTGGCTACGGCTATTGGCTATTAGCTTTGGCCTACGGGCTATGGCTAGCTGTGACAGCCTGTCCTCAATTCAAGTCTTTTAGTGAAAAATGGACTTGGCAGACCATTGAGGAGGTTGAATGAAAAAGGGTTGAATACGGCTATCCTGCAGCCGTCTATGTACTGTGTGAGATCATATCAACAGTCATGCTTGCTGAGGCAAGGCATGGTTAAAGGCTAGAGGTCAAAGACTGTCACAAAACATCTAATTGCTGTCTGCAGGCAAAAAAAAAAAAAAAAAAGCAAATGTAATTTCAGGCCCATGGCCACACTACTGCCAATATGTAGACAGAAGCCGCTGGTGTGTGTTGCCGTGTTCAGAGCGATCAGACGGCACCTCTGGCTTTTAACGAGAAGCCAGAGTGCGGTCCACTCCATCTGCTGAAAGGTCAGCGGCGCTGGTGGAGAACGCCGTGCCTTACGGAGGACTCGGGGAGCAGAGCATGCAGACAAATGCACAGACACGCTCCATTTACAGCGTAACCACATGCACGGCCGCAACGTGCCACGGTAAGCAGAAACGGCCTAGGCAGAGAATCAATCCTGCGTGTTCGTGCATTCTGTGCAGAGGTACATTTCTGCATTTTCTATGGTACTGCGGTGTGCATTAGAAAGGCACTAAACCGGCTGACATTTCTGCTGCCGAGACCCTGCCTTGCTCTCAGAGGTCGCGCCACCTGGCCGACGACACCCTGACATCCTTGACAGCCGTTACCGGCGGCGCGCTCGCCAAGCTGCCTCGGCTGGACGGCACTGGCATCCCCACGGCAGCAGCAAATGACCAGATGGGCTTTGGGAGGCAAAATATCAACTCCAGCCACTGGAAACAATATCAAGATGGATGACATGTTTTACTCCACTCACACGCTATGTAACAGCGCCTGTGGGTTATGGTTTTCAAACGTCCTTCAAATGCGGTTGTAACATCTGGTGATGTACATTTGTTTGAGTCAAATGTCAAAAGAACAATACAAACAATACTATTTAAATACTGTCTTTCTCTGCACAATGCAAATTCTGATTTATTGTTAAAAAAAAAAATTAAGCAACTTTTTTCCCTATAGAAAACATCTCATTCACGAGTGTATGTTAAGTTTGGAAAGAACGTGCGGGCCATATTTAAACACTTGGCGGGCCGGATGTGGCCCCCGGGCCGTAGTTTGCCCACCCCTGGTATATACCATGTATCGGACAACCATCTCATATCAACTGCCTCCCCACGTATCGGACAACCATCTCATATCAAATACATCCCCATGTATCGGACAACCATCTCATATCAACTGCTTTTCCATGTATCGGACAACCATCTCATATCAACTACCTCCCCATGTAACGGTCAACCATCTCATATCAACTAACTCTCCATGTATCAGACAACTATCTCCTCATATCAACTGCCTCCCCATGTATCGGCCAACCATCTCATATCAACTGCCTTCCCACGTATCGAACAACCATCTCATTAACTGTCTCTCCACGTATCGGACAACCATCTCATATCAACTGCTTCCCATATATCGTACAACCATCTCATATCAACTGTCTCCCCACGTATCGGACAACCTTCTCATATCAACTGCCTCCCCACGTATCGGACAACCATCTCATATCAACTACCTCTACATGTATCAGACAATTACCTCCTCATATCAACTGCCTCCCCATGTATCAGACAACCATCTCATATCAACTACCTCTCCATGTATCGGACAACCATCTCATATCAACTGCCTTCCCACGTATCGAACAACCATCTCATTAACTGTCTCTCCACGTATCGGACAACCATCTCATATCAACTACCTCCCATGTATCGTACAACCATCTCATATCAACTACCTCCCATGTATCGTACAACCATCTCATATCAACTACCTCCCATGTATCAAACAACCATCTCATATCAACTACCTCCCCATGTATCAGACACTGGAATTCACATTACTACTAAATTTTCAACCTCTTTAGACAGCAAACTAGTGTTGACTCAACAGCGCCTCTGCTGTTTGCATCCACATACTGCACCCTGTTTTGCCTTGAGTGCTGGAATCAACACGTCCACACAGTAAATCCCAGTGAATGCTTAAGCGAGGAAGGAAAGGAGTAAAAGCAATGCACATGTAGCTTCTGTCTTTGTTAAAAAGCTAGCGGGTGAACTTTTCATGTTTTAAGGCATTTTTAATCAAGCAAAAGGGTCCGGTATAGTTGATTAGCACTACTACACAAACGTCCCTTTGGAGCCTAGTGCTGACTCATCATTTTTCCAATCCATGACACATGCACATTGGAGATGTTTTATGCTGGATGCTATGATTAACTTGAGAATCTTCGCTAAAGAGTGCATGTACCTCCAGTAGTTGTGTCTTGTCGTACTCTCTGCGATGAACGAAGATGCACTGGCTGAGAACAGAGTACAGCCTCTCCAGCTGCTCCACGCTGAAGCCTTTGCTCTTCTTCACCGCCATTTCCAGCAGCACCTACAGGAAGCAAAAACATGCGTAGCTGGTCAACAAGAGATTTTCTGAAAGGTGCGAGTAGAGAGACGGTTGTGGCGTGCGAGGCTCCACATTCGCGCTCCAGAGGTCAGCAGAATTCCGAGCCGAGTGACAGTTAATTAAAACTAATCAGAATAAGCAAGTTTGCATTTCACCGCTACTTTAATTAAACATTGTGGACAGTCAAAAAGACCTCTTAATTGACCCCGGTGTGCGCAGAAAACACAGAGCTCATTAGAATGCAACGGCACATTAATTACAGCTCGCATTAATGACACCGGGCAACTTCCTGCGTGTGAAAGGCGACGTGTTAAACACACAAGAACGCGGCAATGTCAAGATGATGGCACAACAGACAATTACACCATGAGGTTATCTTATTACAATAATAATGTTTGATTACGATTGATGTCGTCTTGCTTTACATCTCAGACTTTAACTCCTTTTCAAAAAAATAAACAGAGCTCGACAAATAACGATGTACCGATGACCCGGGGCAAGTTAAAAAAAAAAAATTGGGGCAAGTAAATCCAATCAGTGATATTCCCGTCGGGCAGGTGCACTTTGGCGTTCCATACTGCCAAGAGTTTTTGTTGGGTGTTGGTAAAACACGGACTGCGTAATTCCGGTGGTAATTTGCAAACCAATCCTTGCAAATCTGGAACTGGACCAATCAGAATAGTTTATTTAGACCGCGGTCGTTTTGTCGGTTGTTCGAGTTTTTTTTTTTTAAAGCGGTTCTTGTTGGGTGTTGGTAAAACACGGACTGCGTCATTCCGGTGGTAATTTGCAAACCAATCCTTGCAAATCTGGAACTGGACCAATCAGAATAGTTTATTTAGACCGCGGTCGTTTTGTCGGTTGTTCGAGTTTTTTTTTATTTTTTAAAGAGGTTCTTGTTGGGTGTTGGTAAAACACGGACTGCGTAATTCCGGTGGTAATTTGCAAACCAATCCTTGCAAATCTTGAAATGGACCAATCAGAATCGTTTATTTAGACCACGGTCGTTTTGTCGGTTGTTCGAGTTTTTTTTTTTAAGTGGTTCTTGTTGTGTGTTGGTAAAACATGGACTGCGTAATTCCGGTGGTAATTTGCAAACCAATCCTTGCAAATCTTGAACTGGACCAATCAGAATCGTTTATTTAGACCGTTTTGTCGGTTGTTTGCAATCAACCAATCAGCAATGGTTTGACTAGGAAAACATGGCGTCCCTGCCAACATGGTCTAATTCTTCAACAACTTGTGAAGGAAAACACCAAAAAGTGATGAAACAGTGCCTCCTAAACAAGTATTTTATTAGCGGCAATAGCAATAATAATAACTAACGTTTACCCAATAACTTGTGTTGTCATTTATTATTTAATAAGCACAATGTTTACTCAATCATGAATGTACTTTTATTTATCAAGGCAAAGTGCCTAGAAGTCTCTTGACAATCCAGATTTCCATGCGATGTCATGATCTACGTTGGAAAACAACCACAAGAAATGATAAATCATTTCATTTTTATTTGAGATTCTCATGTGATGCCACAAAAATTAGATGATATCATTATGACGGTCTTTTCATTTTACATGGGGCAAGTTCGGGCAAGTAGTTCTCACCTTAAGGATTCCCCATGGGCAAGTCATTTTTGTTTTTAATGTAGAGTCCTGATAAAAATAGAAAATACAGTGGAACCTTAGTTATTATTCCTTCCAACTAACCCAAACAAATGTTTCATGTGGAGTAAACAATATCAAATGCATAGAAATAATGAATGAAAGGGATAAATCAATGTTTAACATTACATTGTCACCCTCATTGACGACGTGATTGCTGATGTGAGTGTTCCCAAAGATACCAAGGGGCAGAATGACGCCATATTCCTGTTTTTTTTCATAATTTATTTAAGTCAATTCAATTGTTATTCTCATCTCAATAACCCAAAATGAAGCCAAAGAAAGTTTCAATTGGATAAAGAAGGTGAAAAACACTATGGAATTGAACTGAATTGTGTTTGTGCCTACTCCAAAGTGGAGTTGTTCGTGCTACAAAAAAAACCCTGCAGTGATGGAAATTAAATAAAGTAAAAAAGACCCCCATGACCAGCTGGACCAGATGAAGGATGTCACCATTATATTGATTTTGACACAAGGAACACATAGCACATGATATCACAACTATCTGTGTCGAAACAAACTATGGAATAATACTTTGCACATCATTTGGCCGCCTATCCCTAGCTGCTTTTCTCTCTTCAAAACACGCAGACAAGAGAAAGACAAGTCACATAAGGATTGTGGATGATGGGCAAAATCCCCAAAAAAGTACACGGTTCCTTCATCAAGTTCCCAGTGGATGCTATACTCTGCTGAAGGCACCAGCTTGGAAAAAATGAGATTAAGTGTGTAATAACCTTGAAGATATTGTCATTTTCCAGTAGAAAAGCCAGCAGCGTAGGAGAATCCCCTTCGCTAAGCTGTGACATAAAGACTCTAATAAGTGCGAGTCCCTTGTTAAGTAAAAAAAAAAAGGCAAGGACTGTATATTCCTGCAAAAATAATAGTCATCATTAGGTCTCTGGTCTGCTGAGCCATACTCAGCACATTTTATTGCTTCATTTTCATACACTGAGTCCTACTGCTGCTAACATCCAAAAGGGAGTCTTTGGGTTTTTGCCATGAGAAGCCATAAAAGCCAGAACAAAATGGAGCACATCATTATGAGGAGAAATAAATCTGCATAAAAGCTTTAATTGGCATCATTACAGTTCTTCCTAAACTGCTACTTCCTTACTTTCATCAAAAAGCTGTCTGGGTTTCCATTATGGCTGGGCAGTACAAAACTCATATCTCAATATATTTAGGTAGAACATCGATATACCATATACAGTAAACCTCGGATATATCGGAAATTCGCTCACAACGGACAGATAAAAAAAGAAACGATTTTTCTGTTATGCATTTCCAATAAAAATTAATTGCATATATCAGATTTTTTATAACGGATTTCGCCTATTTCGGACAAAATCTCCAGTCCCGTTCCAATGCATTTCCATTAAATTTCCCTCGCATATATCGGATGGCCGCATCGTGGCGCTCCGATTCGCCGAATCGTGACAGGCCGCTATACGACGTCATTTGCAGCGTTTGCAGCATTGCCTGCGCGTCCAGGTACTTTGGAAACATAGTCAAGGAAGTGCCTTTTTATAACGGATAAAATCCCATTTACGCATATACCGGATATAAATCCGATATATGCGTAAAACGAACATTTTCCGGTATACGCATATAACGGATTTCGCTTATATCGGACAAAACCAGTGGGAACAATTGAATCCGATATATCCGAGGTTTACTGTATATCAAAGATTTTTTCCATAAACTGAATTTAAACAAAAATCAAAGCCAAATATGTGTGCAAAGTTTCATTAAAATGTAAACAATCTTATAGAAAATAGCCAAAAAAAATAAAAATAAAATAAAATAAAAATAGAATAAAAATAAATAAAAATAAAATAGTACATAAAAATAAAATAAAATAAAATAGTATAGTCCCTTTTTTAGATAAATATATAAAAAGTTAAATATAATGTTCAATCTTCAGTGCAATCATGCTGCACTCACGGTAGTCCATCTCACGTTCCCCATGACGACGGACAGTAAACCTGTTCAGTCCGGCTATGCAGCCTCTCCACCTCCATATCTCCGCGAGGATATCCCATAATTCGGCGTAACAAAAGGGATACTCAAAGCACCTGCTCCCGAACGTCAACAATGGCACAAGCGGCAAACTACAAGCGTGACGTAAGATGAACATCCATAGCTACACACACTTGCTTAAGGGGTCGGTATGACACAAAAACAATAAGGAAGTCATAAATAAAAGAAACTTATCGCATCCCAGAGCAGCTTCACAAGAATGAGAAATGGCTAACATGAAATAATAGCAACAAATCAAAAAAATTATGTACAGAATGACGTAAAATACCATCAAATGTCAATACCAGTTGAAATAAATATTCTAAATGTGATTTAAAAACTTTTCAAAGCTAACAGGGGAGCCGGGTAGACCATTTAAAAAGCAACTGCTTCCATTTTTTTCTATCTTGTCGTCTCATCCAATATGTGCTCAGAAGAGCTAAAGACGCTAAATTGGTGATGGATAGTTCAGAGTTCAGCCAAGTATGCTGAAGCAAGACCATTGATGGCTTTGAGCCCAAACAGGATGATTCTAAAATATATGGGCAGCTCAGTGGAGTGATGTGGGGGCGTGTTTTGGAAAATTAGTGAGTAGCTACATTTTGCACCAAGTAGAGCCTTAGATTTATTGACTCCAATATAGAGTATATTACAATAATGGAGTTTCAAGCTGATGGATGCTTTTTCAAGGTCTGCTCTTTATAAAAAAAAAGGGCTCTACCTTTTTTCCAGGAGTCTGAGGTGGAAAAAAAAAAAACACTCTTACTATACGACTCAAACTTAAGACTGCTGTCAAATATCACACCAAGGTTCTTCACAGCCGGAGCAAAAGGAGTGTACTGTGATGTGAACCAGGGCTCAAAAACAATGTACTTTGTTGTTCCCGTCATTTAAATGAAAGAAGTTGCGTTCAAACTGTTTGATGTCATGCAGACAGCTATGAAAGGCATCTTAGTGGGTGGTAGAGTTGTGCATAATCAGCATAAAAAGGAAAATGGATGTTGTGTGTGTGGAGATGATTGGTCCTAATGGTAGCGTATAGAGCAGGGGTCTCAAACTCAATTTACCTGGGGGCCACCGGAGCTAGATTCTGGGTGAAGCCGGGCCGCATCAGGTTTTCAAAAAAAAAAAAAAAAAAACGCATTTATTAAAAACTGGAAAAAAAATTTATTAAAAAAATGCTATACCCTACACTTTTTCAGTACTTTGGTTCCGGTTTTCCACACCAAAATATCTGATAAAACATTCCACTGTTCTCAAATATCTTAATTTGTATTTTTCTATACACAAAATTAAATAAAAAATTCTTAAAAAATTAAGAATAAAGACAATAAATCAATAAATCAGTAATAAATAAGTAAAATAATAATAAAACAGCAAATAAGAAAAACATAAGTAACCTTTAACATGAACATTAATGAAACGTGATCATTTTTACCCAATTAGCAAGTTAGCATCGTAACTTTAACAACATGTTTGATGAGATGCTTTTATCTTGACGTGTATTGTCCCGTTTTTATTCCAAATCATTTCCTGCATTTATTTGTACCCAGCGTCATAAGCCTTTAGCTTCATTGCTAATCCAAAGCAAAACAGGGGCGGCGTAACAGGGTAGGGTAAATAGTATGGGCGGGGGGCAAAATCATGTTAATTGCTTTGAGCTGTCATTTCTACATTAAACTTTGGTATCAAGGTGGGGGCCTCAAACTAGCGTCTCGCGGGCCGCATTTGGCCCGCGGGCCGCAAGTTTGAGACCCAAACATTCATCCTGACACATTCACAGCTTCACAGACAGACGGACAGTACAGAACTTTAAACATTCCATATAACCTTCAGGCATGGAACTGTGACAGGTTTCAAGGGAGACGACGGTCTGAAAAACCGCGAGTTTGAGACCCCTGGTATAGAGTGAGAATGAGGTAGGGCCAAAAATTGAACCGCGCTGCTATGGCTTAGCCGGCAATGAATTTCTCTCACCAGGTAGCTCCTGGTTGTCAATCCGACATGTAATCCACCTCTCGTTCAGCATCAAGTCGACTGATAGAAAGTCTCAACAGTGGTGGTATCGACGCCTATCGACGCAAAGGTGACGAAAAACACTGACTGTCCAAACACTAAGAATGCAGTGCAGATATCAAAGAGTGTTAAGCCATCATGAACAATAACTGGCGACAGGCCTTTAAAAAATCAGTGTGCGGAGAAGCGAGCGGCAAGTCGGTGAATCCCCCACCGCCACAACATTTGCTTCACATCCTTCCGCTTCATTCGTCCCCTTTAAAATGTATTCTCCCCCGGCTGCGAGCCGGCTGATTGCAGTAGCGTGTGCTCCCCTGCCTTTGCCGGCTTGATCAGGAGCGCGGGTGACAGCATGGGGTAAATAGCGCCAGTGTGTCTTACAGCGCTTGCCGTGATTGAGTAAGCTCGGGCGACACACAAAAGGGCAGTAATCCCATGCGTTAAGGACCGCGACTGACAAGGACCATTTAACCTCGCCTCCTGTTACACGCTCTCCCTTGCTCCATTTCCCCCGTTTGCTATCTGCACCCCCATTACCTGCCCTTTCTATGTGTCTAATGTATCTATCTGCATGCTGCTTACGGGCTGCTACTCAGAACTCACACAGTCGGATGCCGGAGATTTACAGTCAGGATCCTTCGGCAGGCTTACAAATGGGGGTAAACCAAAAGTACAGTAAACCTCGGATATATCGGATTCAATTGTTCCCACTGGTTTTGTCCAATATGAGCGAAATTCGTTATATGCGTAAAAAATGTCCGTTTTACGCATATATCGGATTTATATCATGCGTAAATCGGATTTTGACGATTTTGACTATGTTTCCAATGTACCTGGACGCGCAGGCAACGCTGCAAACGACATCGTATAGCGGCCTGTCATGATTCGGCGAATCGGAGCGCCACGATGCAACCATCCGATACATGCGAGGGAAATTTAATGGAAATGCATTGGAACGGGACTGGAGATTTTGTCCGAAATAGGCGAAATCCGTTATAAAAAATCCGATATATGCAATGAATTTTTATTGGAAATGCATTACAGAAAAATTGGTTCTTTTTTATCTGTCCGTTGTGAGCGAATTTCCGATATATCCAAGTCCGATATATCCGAGGTTTACTGTAACATACACAGAGATGCCTCCTGATCTTCTGACTGCCAGGCCAAAAATGCTCACCACTGTGCTTGCAGCCTTAAAAGACAAAATTCTATTTTTCCAGATTTGAACTGAATAAGAATGTACATGAATAAAGTATTTGGGATTTACAATCTGAACTGTGAACTACAAAACATTGAGCATCAAGAGAATGTGAACGTTACTCCTTGTTTACTTCTCAGTGGACCTCGTCCACAGCAGTCAAGGGAAAACACAAATGTGCCACAACACACCTACAAAATCCCAAATATCGCTTTTACGCAGATCTTAAGCTTGCTTCTCAGTCCCCCTTTGTCACAAAGGGCTCTATGACTACCGTAAAGACACACATTGAGGTTTCCAAAAATAATCTGCAGTACAAAACACGGATCAACACGGGACACCAAAACGTAACCTACTACAGTAAACCTCGGATATATCGGACTCGGATATATCGGAAATTCGCTCACAACGGACAGATAAAAAAGAACCGATTTTTCTGTAATGCATTTCCAATAAAAATTCATTGCATATATCGGATTTTTTATAACGGATTTCGCCTATTTCGGACAAAATCTCCAGTCCCGTTCCAATGCATTTCCATTAAATTTCCCTCGCATATATCGGATGGCCGCATCGTGGCGCTCCGATTCGCCGAATCGTGACAGGCCGCTATACGATGTCATTTGCAGCGTTTGCAGCGTTGCCTGCGCGTCCAGGTACATTGGAAACATAGTCAAGGAAGTGCCTTTTTATAACGGATAAAATCCGATTTACGCATATACCGGATATAAATCCGATATATGCGTAAAACGGACATTTTCCGGTATACGCATATAACGGATTTCGCTTATATCGGACAAAACCAGTGGGAACAATTGAATCCGATATATCCGAGGTTTACTGTATTTCATATAAAGGCCTGGTCTATGAGAAGCTGCTATGTCGGAGAACCTAGTAGTCCATTGGAAGGGTCCCAACATTATTGCACCAGGACCACACTAATCCGTATCCGATTTAATCATCTTGTCATTTAAAAGTCTTCTCAGAGATTACTAATCCCGACAGTAGCATGGAGAACTGAACCAAAACCTCCACGAATCAATCAAGTAAACAGTATAAGCATGCCATCTATTTCTATTGTCAGTTGATGAAGTCAACTAGAACTACCTAGCAGACATGTGACACGGCCGTTTTACCCAACAGAGTGGGTGGAACTCTCCTGCTGTGACCTCTAAAAGTGAGTGAAGATGACAAAATGAAAAGTGGGACAAGGCTATTGTCAGGCGTGTCTTCAAACAGGAAATGGTGAAGTGCTGTAATAGCTCAGCATCGAGACAAAATGGCTCCATACTGTGCCAGGACAGACAGACGGAAAAGATCATTCCGGGCAGCTGTTAAAAGAAATCACACACCCCCGAGTGTGCTCTTTGGTAAAGACCACAACCCAATCCAGGTTTAAGCACCGTGGATGCCTGGTGAATTCACTCAAACACATTTACAGTATAGAAACGTACAAATGGAAGACATTAAGTTGTTTCATCTTCGACGTCGAAGTGTCCATCGACGGTGTCGGGTGGAATGACATCAAGCTCTTCCACATCAAAAACTCTCCAAATACACACTTTGAACCATGGTTCTCGACCATAATGAACACAATTTTAGACCCATTTCACATCCAGGCTGGTATAAATGTACAAAAAACATGAAGCAGCTCAGGAGTATAAAAATGGCCACCTATTCAAATTACAGTATCATAAAGTATACTAGTATCACCACGTATGCACAAAGTACCATACCACTATAACCACATATGCACAAAATATTGTACATATGTACAAAGTATTACTGACTTCAATGAATAAGATGTTTTGTGTCTGTATTTTGGAAAATAACATTGTGATGGGGATCCATAGATGCACGTTGTATGTGTGAAGGGGTCCATAGCATAGTGAATGCTAGCAATGCGTTGCATACTAATACTGGGGAATGCTAGCATAGTGAATGCTAGCAATGCGTTGCATACTAATACTGGGGAATGCTAGCATAGTGAATGCTAGCAATGCGTTGCATACTAATACTGGGGAATGCTAGCATAGTGAATGCTAGCAATGCCTAGCATACTAATACAGAGGAATGCTAGCATAGTGAATGCTAGCAATGCCTACCATACTAATACAGGGGAATGCAACCATAGTAAATGCTAGCAATGCCTAGCATACTAATACAGGGGAATGCTAGCATAGCAAATGCTAGCAATGCCTAGCATACTAATACAGGGGGATGCTAGCATAGTGAATACTAGCAATGCCTAGCATACTAATACAGGGGAATGCTAGCATAGTGGGGAATGCTAGCATAGTGAATACTAGCAATGCCTAGCATACTAATACAGGGGAATGCTAGCATAGTGAATACTAGCAATGCCTAGCATACTAATACAGGGGAATGCTAGCATAGTGGGGAATGCTAGCATAGTGAATACTAGCAATGCCTAGCATACTAATACAGGGGAATGCTAGCATAGTGAATACTAGCAATGCCTAGCATACTAATACAGGGGAATGCTAGCATAGTGAATGCTAGCAGTGCCTAGCATACTAATACAGGGGAATGCTAGCATCGCAAATGCTAGCAATGCCTAGCATACTAATACAGGGGAATGCTAGTATAGTGGGGAATGCTAGCATAGTGAATACTAGCAATGCCCAGCATACTAATATAGGGGAATGCTAGCATAGTGAATGCTAGCAGTGCCTAGCATACTAATACAGGGGAATGCTAGCATAGCGAATGCTAGCAATGCCTAGCATACTAAAACAGGGGAATGCTAGCATAGTGAATACTAGCAATGCCTAGCATACTAATACAGGGGAATGCTAGCATAGCAAATGCTAGCAATGCCTAGCATACTAATACAGGGGGATGCTAGCATAGCGAATACTAGCAATGCCTAGCATACTAATACAGGGGAATGCTAGCATAGTGGGGAATGCTAGCATAGTGAATACTAGCAATGCCTAGCATATTAATACAGGGGTATGCTTGCATAGTGAATACTAGCAATGCCTAGCATACTAATACAGGGGAATGCTAGCATAGTGAATACTAGTAATGCCGAGCATACTAAAACAGGGGAATGCTAGCATAGTGAATGCTAGCATTGCCTAGCATACTAATACAGGGGAATGCTAGCATAGTGAATGCTAGCAATGCCTAGCATACTAATACAGGGGAATGCTAGCATAGCGAATGCTAGCAATGCCTAGCATACTAATACAGGGGACTGCTAGCATAGTGAATACTAGCAATGCCTAGCATACTAATACAGGGGAATGCTAGCATAGTGAATACTAGCAATGCCTAGCATACTAATACAGGGGAATGCTAGCATAGTGAATGCTAGCAATGCCTAGCATACTAATACAGGGGAATGCTAGCATGTGCACTGAGTGTGTGAAGGGGCTCCATAGATGTACATTGAGTGTGTGAAGGGGGTCCCATAGATGTACATCGAGTGTGTGAAAGCGCGTGTAAATAGCCAAAAAATGGCTTCCATGTGTAAAGGCCCGAAGTGTTGGCTCGGTGACTAAACTCCACTCCCAATGGTATTTCATCTGAGGACATTTCAGAACCTCTTCCATCAAGTTGACAGTC
Organism: Doryrhamphus excisus; assembly: GCF_030265055.1. Lineage (NCBI taxonomy): Eukaryota > Metazoa > Chordata > Actinopteri > Syngnathiformes > Syngnathidae > Doryrhamphus > Doryrhamphus excisus. The sequence goes on from NC_080484.1 coordinate 14,586,700, forward strand.
AGAAATAATGAGCAGACTAGAATCAATGAATATGAGCGAGGGAAGAAATTCCCTGCAAGTCCTAATAAACACGAAGCACGAGCGCTAGTCCCGCCATACCAGCAAACACCGACTCTCATCCTGCCCGTATAGGAAATTCAATTTGTTCTGTAAGCTAAGGATGAAAAGGCAATTATTCAAAGTCTCCTATTTTCAGGATCTGCTTCTTGAAGCTATCACCCATCTCCCGACCCCACCTTATGCTTTAGCCACAAGCATACAGCTTAGTACCACAAATGTGTGTTCATAGGGCACACCTACAAATTGTTTTGCTCAATTTTACCTATGTTTGTGATTTTGTTTATTTTATTTCTACAATGTGCCACAAATGGTCCGCAGGCCTCACTTTGGGCACCGTTACTTTTGTAGGTTTTCATCTGAGCGGGTGACGAGATGTTTGAAGGCAACCTCAACTCAACTATTTCACTTAGCTTCCGTCATCGCACGGGAACAATGGTAATATTAGTAATTGGAACTAATATTAGTGACAATTAGGGCGGTCGAGTGGTTAGCGCGCAGACCTCACAGCTAGGAGACCAGGGTTCAATTCCACCCTTCACCCTCGGCTTCCTCCCACATTCCAAAAACATGCTAGGTTAATTGGTGACTACGGACAAATTGTCCATAGGTATGAATGTGAGTGTGAATGGTTGTTTGTCTATATGTGCCCTGTGATTGGCTGGCGACCAGTCCGGGGTGTACCCCGCCTCTCGCCCAAAGACAGCTGGGATAGGCTCCAGCATACCCCCGCGACCCTCATGAGGAAAAGCGGCATAAAATGAATGAATGAATGAATGAATTAGTGACAATTATGTACTGTGATGATCACAATAGCACCAATGCATTTCTAATATGATACAATATATATTCTCTTTTGTTGCAAATCTTGATCCAAAATCAGAGGAGAAGGCATTGGGTGAACTGAGTCGAACAGGAAATAACATTTTACAATCAACCAATCACAGCTTTTACAGCCGGCATGCAAGGATATGACTCGGTGAGACATGCTAGTGCTTACAAGAAGGTTTCAGAGACTCAAACCAGCAAAACGATACAAGGTAAACGGCGAGTAAAAGTGTGAAAGGGGCTGCAGAGTAAGAAAAACGCATATATGTTGGCAGGACTGAGCCGACTCGAAGGCCTGCCAATCAGTGGGAATGATGGCACCATGGTCATCCATGTGGGACCTGGCTAAGAGCCACCAGATAATGGCTTGACAGCTCTGTGTAACCATAGACCAAAAAGATGGGGGTTGTATATGTCAAAAGAGCCTTTCCTTTACACCAATTACACACCCATAGACACCCACCACCGTTAGAGAGCGCTGTCAGGGGAGCCCACTGAGCCAAGGTACCAATTTCCAGTTCCACTTGAGGGAATGAGGCGAGACCACGCCGTGTCCTGGCAAAGTAGCGGCCAAGGTGAATTCACATGTTCTGCTGTTTGAGCATATCTCCAGATATCTCAAGTGGGGCCCAATGTCACGACGCAGAGTGGAGACTAATGTTTTAGTCATAACCTTGTTTCCTTCAAGGAACCACGTGTGTTGATTGAAAGCGCACCGCCGTAATTGGCATCCCGCCTATGTCGGGGGGTTGGCATGCACACCAAAAAGAGACATAAGTAAAAAAAAAAATGGTGAATGGAAAAAACGAGTTGGGATAAGCTTGACAGGTTATTCATCTGAGAAGGACAGCTGACAAGCATCGGCTTTAAAGCAGACATATTGGATATAGAAGAAACGTTGGGTCAGTCGCCCATGAATGGGTCTGCCATTCCACATATAATGGAAATCCTATTCTACAAGGAATATGCTTTTTATTGGAGAAAAAAAAAAAAAAGTTTCAAGTTACGAAAGCCGCTTGAATGACAAATGCAACGTTGGCTGAGTACGAGACCAAGGTCTCACAACTTACAATAGCCAACCTTCGCATGACGTGTGTCCGAGTCTATACACCAGATCATTATCATCGTCATCATCGTGAAGGAATGTAGGAAGAACCACATTTATTTAATCCGACCATCCTACCATTTCCGTCATGGTAGATGCTCGCTAAAGCTGCTAAAAAGGTTTTTGCTAAGCCATTCACTTCAGCAAAAAACTACCTTCGCTAACTTGTATTTATCATCCTCATTAGCGTACATCATCTGTAAAATCTGATTTATAAATAAATGCATTACCAAAAGTCGCTCACGGTCGACCACAACTGGAGGAGGAGGAGGAGGAGGAGGTGGTGGAGGAGGTGCTGGTTCTGGCTCTTCCTCAGTCCTTAAAGCAGATCCTTTTAATTGCTCCGACGGGCTCCTCTTGCATTTCCTTACCTTGGAATCTCCTATTAATGAGATACAAGTATTCATTATAGCAAATATTGATGAATGCATCGCAAAACCTACCAACCTTGAAGAAAAGCTAATGGATTTATGGAATGCGGCATCTATTTATGTCTTTTCTTAAAAAGACATTATTAGCTATTAATTTCAACATCTCGGCTTTTTCTTATTTATGTAACCTTCCACATTTCTGATTAGCATGTTTGTTACGCTTAAATTCCCGAGATCATCAAAAGTGAATATTAATCAATGGAAACACAAATTGACACTATTTTTTTTAAACTTTTGATAATGAAGAAAGAAAACAAATCCAAAGTTACAGCCTGTGTGGAAAAGTGTTCAGCAGCAACAACTGCAATCACGCCTTTGTGATAACTTGCAATGAGTCTCTTCCAGCGCTGTGGAGGAATTGTCATTGGAGGCTTCTGCAGCAGCTCATCAATGTTACATGACTGACACCCAATGACCATAGTACTACGTAAGACTTGTCTTTCAGTATTTTTGAACTAATAGTAGGTCATCGTCTACCACAAATATTTATTCATGGCTTGATTTTTTTTATGAATTGAAAACTCATTTTTTCCCCCCCATGCTAATTACCCTTTGGCATTTTTATGGATACTGATTTTTTGGGCAACTACCTTTGCTGGCACCTTTAATACTAATAACCCTTTTGCCTTTTTTCCCTACAGATACCAATACATACTGTCACATACAGTGTACTGTCCAATGACAGTACACTGTTTACTGACTCGTCCTTTACTGTCCAATGACGGTACACTATTTTTACAGACTGGTGCTTTACTGTCCAATGACGGTACACTGTTTACTGACTCGTGCTTTACTGTCCAATGACGGTACACTGTTTTTACTGACTAGGCTTTTACTGTCCAATGATTGTACACTATTTTTACTGACTGGTCCTTTACTGTCCAATGACGGTACACCGTTTAACAACTTGGGTTTTACTGTCCAATGAGTGTACACTATTTTTACTGACTGGTCCTTTACTGTCCAATGACAGTACACTATTTTTACTGACTGGTCCTTTACTGTCCAATGACGGTACACCGTTTAACAACTTGGGTTTTACTGTCCAATGAGTGTACACTATTTTTACTGACTGGTCCTTTATTGCCCAATGACGGTACACTATTTTTACTGACTGGTCCTTTATTGTCCAATGACGGTACACTATTTTTACTGACTGGTCCTTTACTGTCCAATGACGGTACACTGTTTACTGACTCGTCCTTTACTGTCCAATGACGGTACACTGTTTTTACTGACTGGTCCTTTACTGTCCAATGACGGTACACAGTTTTTACTGACTGGTCCTTTACTGTCCAATGACGGTACACTGTTTACTGACTCGTCCTTTACTGTCCAATGACAGTACACTGTTTTTACTGACTGGTCCTTTACTGTCCAATGACGGTACACCGTTTAACAACTTGGGTTTTACTGTCCAATGAGTGTACACTATTTTTACTGACTGGTCCTTTATTGCCCAATGACGGTACACTATTTTTACTGACTGGTCCTTTATTGTCCAATGACGGTACACTATTTTTACTGACTGGTCCTTTACTGTCCAATGACGGTACACTGTTTACTGACTCGTCCTTTACTGTCCAATGACGGTACACTGTTTTTACTGACTGGTCCTTTACTGTCCAATGACGGTACACAGTTTTTACTGACTGGTCCTTTACTGTCCAATGACGGTACACTGTTTACTGACTCGTCCTTTACTGTCCAATGACAGTACACTGTTTTTACTGACTGGTCCTTTACTAGCCAATGACGGTACACTGTTTACCAACTGGGTTTTTACTGTCCAATGACGGTACACTATTTTTACAGACTGGTCCTTTACTGTCCAATGACAGTACATTGTTTTTACTGACTGGTCTTTTACTGTCCAGTGACGGTACACTATTTTTACTGACTGGTCTTTTACTGTCCAAGAATGGGACACTGTTTTTACTGACTGGGCTTTTACTGTCCAATGATGGGACACTATTTTTAGTGATGGTATGGTACTATAATGAGGCTCAGGGCACTGAGGGGGAATTGTGGACACGGTTGGTTTTGCCTGTAAAGAATTTTCCTGTGTATCAATGATATCATTGGAGACAGATACCTTCTTTGTCGTCATCTTCGTTCAAGCTTAGTGATCCAGTTCTCCCATCTTGGGAAGTGTGCTCCTGAGTGGCTTCCCCCTTGCCTGTGCCGTTGTGCTCCCATTGTTCCAACCGGCTGTTAAAGGCCTCTGTCATATTTTCATCTGCCTTGCTGATCGAGTCCAGACTATCCATTGACTCATTTCCGTTCACACGGTCCGCTTGTGCTACTTGGAGATCCTCTAAGTGCTGAGATTGGACCTTGGCATCAGAAGACTCTGGATTTTCAGTCAAAGTTTGCGAGTCGACCCACTGGCTCCGGCTAGCCCCGTCTGCGTCGGAGCGTGAATGTTTTCCGATGCAGTGCAGCCGAGTTTGTATTTCTGTGTTCCCGCACTTTGACCCATCGGCGTTGCAGTCCTCATCCTTGGGAGTTGTCTCTAGTCTGACGGGGCCAACAGGGGGTTCATTGGAGCTCTCCTCCTCCATGGAGACGTGGGGCGGGTGGCCATTGGGCTGGAGCCCTGCGGCGTCGTTGGAGGACTCTTCATCCAGAGTCAAACACGAGTCGCTAGGTCCTGGCGCTTCTGCTTCTGCTTCTACCTCTGGCTCTTCCTCTTCCTCCTCCTCAGTTCCCTTCTTGTAGTTCTTCTTCTTGCGGATGATGCCTCGCCCCCAAGATGGCCGTCTGCGGATCTTCTTCTTAATATGATCTACAGGAGGGGAGACAAATATAGGATAGTAGAATAGGACCATTAGAACAAAAATGCTAAACAATCCTAAATATCTTGACTGAAGACCAACAACATTTGTCACTAATCTAGTCCAAAGTTGAACGTGAATGTGAATCCCGTATCTTGTTGAGCCTGGAACTATTTTCGACATCAGCTATTTCAGTGGAGTGTCCATCTTAATGTTCTTCCGATGTGCCATGTAAAATCACCAATGCTAAACGCTAGCACTCGTTTACATGGGATTTAATACAAGTGGAATAGAATTAAACTAGAATATTTTTGTTATCTAAAAAATATAAAATGAACAAATAAAACAAAGCAAAAACACAAAAACAGTCCGTTTTGCAGAAATTGCATTTCATCAATTACAAGGCTTTCTGTTGTGTGGATATTGACAAAAAATGTAGAAATATGATAGAAGTAGCGTGAAGTTGACTGTGTCGATGCTGTTGTCTGGATTGCCTTTGAGCAACGTTGTGGGCGGAATACGGAATCTAAGTTTAATAAGGTGTAAGATTTTGTAGTGATCTTTTTTAGTGATCTATATCACTATCTTCTTTCTGATATTTTGTCTCCCATTAAAAGTACATAATGATCCTGTCTTTATTAGTGGGCAAACCAACAAAATCAGCGAGGGATCAAATAATTTTTACTCTCACTATATATATATTTTCTCTCATTTCTACTATATTGGTAATAGGAGTAAGCCACTATCTAGCATCTCTAGCTGCAACAATCCAATTTAGGGATAAATATGCTAAAGTACCTCTAGGTACCTAACGAGGGCTGTGCACGCCACCAGCCAGGAAACAACAAACACCCTTTGGGGTGGGACTTTCGAAAAAAGAAAAAAAAAACCCTAACCCTAAAGAGCACAATCAGCATAACTCCAATATCCTTTTCCATCCTACCCAGATGTCTCACTCACACCAAGCACACCCCCAGGGGAGAGAAAGACATGTAGTGGAGCACCCGGGGGGGGGGGGGGGGGGGCAGGAAAAAGGTGAGACTGAGTAGCAGCAAATGACTCGTCATAGACAGCTCTTAAATGAAGCATGAAAACTGTCAGAGCATGAAGAGTTGGCACAGAGAGGGGAGGAGGGGAGACGGGTTTGTATGACGGAGCCGACAACGAACGTCATGGAAAATACCTGTTTTGACACTGTAGCCCTCACAATAAAACTAAGAAAAAAACTGTTCCATTTAGATATCTAATGTATACCGACAAAGCTACAGCCATATTATTATTATTATAGCAGTGAACATGAAAAACGTTCTTCAACAAGGTGCTGGTTTGCAGTCAGCATTTTTGACCTGAGGACCGGACCACACGTCTTGTGCTGGAAGACAAAGCATCCCGAGGAAAGCGGACATCGTAAGTGCTGTCGCTGTCACGGTGCTAGCATAAGTATGTGTATTAATGCACCCGGGAAAGAAGTTTGGCTAGTGTCATCCAAAATAGATATACTGCAACTATTACATGTTATCATCGGTGTGCATGTTAATGCATGATCACAGCATACACTGCGTATCGAACCATGCAAGGTTAGGTTTTGTTTTTCCCCAGATAGAAAAAAAATTATATTATTATGGTTGTTCTTATTGTTATTACTATTATTATTATTGAATTAAATTACCTGTGCATGTGATGTCACGGCGTTGCTACATCACCAATCAATGCAATATATTATCCGAACCGGATTAAACACCGGTCGCTATGAGAGACACTCTACCGGATTTGCTGCAGGTATGTCGAAGTTGTTGTCGTTAATTCACTAGCAAAATGTCTGAAAAGTAATGCATGCGTTGTCGGGAGTATAGGTGCTGCCCACCGGTTTCATAATATGACAAACTTATTGTGGTCTGAGGCATAAAGCCCATCTTTTGAGCAATAGTTGGTGCCATTTCACTTAATGCACTTTAAGTTTTGATTGTTGCTGACTTTGTCTGTCATGCACTGTTATTCATTGTAATATTAATTATCACTCTAAAATTTAATTTAATTTAATCTTGTTTTTTATTTATTATTTATTTTTATAAATTTATTTGTATTTATTATTATTTTTTTATTTCATATTTAATTTAATTTTTCATTCATTCTCTACCGCTTTTCCTCACATGGGTCGCGGGGGTGCTGGAGCCTATCCCAGCTGTCTTCGGGCGTGATGCGGGGGTACACCCTGGCCTGGTCGCCAGCCAATCACAGGGCACATATAGACAAACAACCATTCACACTCACATTCATACCTATGGACAATTTGGAGTGGCCAATTAACCTAGCATGTTTTTGGAATGTGGGAGGAAACCGGAGTACCCGGAGAAAACCCACACATGCACGGGGAGAACATGCAAACTCCACACAGAGATGGCCAAGGGTGGAATTGAACCCTGGTCTCCTAGCTGTGAGGTCTGCGCGCTAACCACTCGTCCACCGTGCCGCCTGTTAATTTAATTTAATTTAATATTATGGCAATTATTTATTATAAGGGAATTATTATATAATTAAACTTTGTGAACATATATATAGTACAATATTGAAGATATGCTTATGGTACGACTTGTATTATATATTGATTAGAATGTGTTGTGTGCATATTGATTTATACCGGTCCTATTTCATATAGGCCAGGTTTAGATGGCGAGCGAGGAACACTAAGGCCCCCGCCTGAAGCTCTAAGCCTGGATTCTTACAAGATGAGCTTGCATCCACCTGCTGTCGTCGGGTCGGTCGGAGGATTTGCACTCAATTGCCGGGCCATTGAACATTTAAATGAATGTACTGCATTGTAACTTGATTTCACTGGGATTTTGTGAATGGCTATTTGTATCTAAATGTGTGTATTGTTCTCTAGCTAAAATTAACTCATAATGCATAGAAAAGGGAAAGACATACGTGTTCATGGGCAACATTAAAAAAAAAAGTGTACTTCCCCTTTAAAAGTCAGAAAGCATTGCTAATATAAAGAGTCACACAAAAGAGTACACAGTAATATCGGTCGCTTGTGCTGTTGTCAAAAACAGCCCAACTGCTGGAGATGAATATTTACTCCGGTTATTTCTCATCCCAGACT
>NC_080484.1:15645000-15672500 GCF_030265055.1 Doryrhamphus excisus
CGAGGTCTCGCTAGCTTTGGGGGCCATTGAGGATCAGGTGCGGCGTTTTTTTTTTTTGCCAACATCCGTCTGTGATGCAGTTTTATGACGTTTCCTTTGCTACCTTCATGCGTTCCAGGTTCTATCAAAAGAAAGAGACATCCAAAAAACCAGAGACATAAAAGAGGACTTTAGCTCCAGGATCCAAGACGTCTCTGAGAAACTCAAAGCCATCTCTGCTAAATTCAAGGAAAAGTCTCCAGAGGTTGACCAAGCCAAAGAAGAAGTCAAGGTAACCTACTGGGTTTTCAAAGTCTGGCACTATCAGCCTCCTCCAGAATCCAGTTAGGGTCTCCTGAGTTACTCTGTATGAACTAAAAAAAAACAACATTTAGCAATGTTATATATTATTTTCGGCACGGTGGTCGAGTGGTTAGCGCGCACACCTCACAGCTAGGAAACCAGGGTTCAATCCCACCCTCGGGCATCTCTGTGTGGAGTTTGCATGTTCTCCCCCGTGCATGCGTGGGTTTTCTCCGGGTACTCCAGTTTCCTCCCACATTCCAAAAAAAAAACATGCTAGGTTAATTAGCCACTCCAAATTGTCCATAGGTATGAATGTGAGTGTGAATGGTTGTTTGTCTATATGTGCCCTGTGATTGGCTGGACACCAGTCCGGGGTGTACCCCGCCTCTCGCCCCAAAGACAGCTGGGATAGGCTCCAGCATACCCCCCGCGACCCTCGTGAGGAAAAAGCGGTAGAAAATGAATGAATGAATATATTATTTTCGGCACGGCGGTCGAGTGGTTAGCGCGCACACCTCACAGCTAGGAAACCAGGGTTCAATCCCACCCTCGGGCATCTCTGTGTGGAGTTTGCATGTTCTCCCCGTGCATGCGTGGGTTTTCTCCGGGTACTCCGGTTTCCTCCCACATTCCAAAAACATGCTAGGTTAATTAGCCACTCCAAATTGTCCATAGGTATGAATGTGAGTGTGAATGGTTGTTTGTCTATATGTGCCCTGTGATTGGCTGGCCACCAGTCCAGGGGTGTACCCCGCCTCTTGCCCCCAAGACAGCTGGGATAGGCTCCAGCATACCCCCCGCGACCCTCGTGAGGAAAAAGCGGTAGAAAATGAATATGTTATTTTCTTGCGAAATGAATTCCTGGCCTATTCCACACTTTGTTACACCGAGTAACACCACAACATCACACCGCGCAGACCTCACAGCTAGGAGACCCCAGTTCGATTCCGCCCATCTCTGTGTGGAGTTTGCATGTTCTCCCCGTGCATGGTTTGGTTTTCTCCGGGTACTCCGGTTTCTAATTGTAACTTGTAAATTTTCCTTTCGGGATCATGACTGCACTCCCATAGTTTTCAAAAATTACTAATTGAAAAAAAAAACTAATAAAAAAACAAATAAAAACTAATAAAATCAAAAATAATAAAAACTTTATTTGTTGTTTCTGACAATAATCCAACTATTTCTACATCTAACTAATATGTCTTCTTCCTTGAACATTTCAACTTTACGCCACTTTAACGGTTATGAGGACTTTAGTTCCATAAAATTCCATAATTTCCAAAAACATTTTGCCCAACTTATTTCTCAAAAAATGACAACTTTATTTTGTTTTGTTTGTTTCTCATGATATTATGACTTCACAATAACAATAAAAAAAACAAACATGCTACATGCTACACTCTATGCTACTAAAATGACATTATTTGTCATATTAATATTAGGAGTTTATTAGAGTGGTGGCACGGCGGTCGAGTGGTTAGCGCCCAGACCTCACAGCTAGGAGACCAGGGTTCAATCCCACCCTCGGCCATCTCTGTGTGGAGTTTGCATGCGTGGCTTTTCTCCGGTTTCCTCCCACATTCCAAAAACATGCTAGGTTAATTAGCGACTCCAAATTATCCATAGGTATGAATGTGAGTGGGCGGCACGGTGGTCTAGGGGTTAGCGCACAGACCTCACAGCTAGGAGACCAGGGTTCAATTCCACCCTCGGCCATCTCTGTGTGGAGTTTGCATGTTCTCCCCGTGCATGCGTGGGTTTTCTCCGGGTACTCCGGTTTCCTCCCACATTCCAAAAAAAAACATGCTAGGTTAATTAGCCACTCCAAATTGTCCATAGGTATGAATGTGAGTGTGAATGGTTGTTTGTCTATATGTGCCCTGTGATTGGCTGGCCACCAGTCCAGGGTGTACACTGCCTGGGATAGGCTCCATCACCCCCTGCGACCCTCGTGAGGATAAGCGGTAGAAAATGAATGAATGATTTCCTTTGGAAAAAAATGGCCTCAGTTTTTTTACCACTCTTTTTGAGAATTTGTATTTGTTTTTTTTTTGTTTTTTTTTCATGCAGAGTCTAGCCAAGGACCTGGACAGCTGTGGCACCACACTCGCCGAGCTGGATGCCAGCGTGCAGGAGTTCGGCCGCCGCAACCCTCTGCTGGCGAAGCAGCTTAGCGACGCCATCGGCAAGCTGTCCGAGATGCACCATCACACCAGCCGGCTAGCCGACTGTCGGAACAACTGGCTCAAAAAGGTTTTGATTGGTCTTTTTAAGTCTGTCACAGCGCGATCGTATCAGGCTCTGTTCAGGATGTCACTGTTCTCTTGGTCCGTTGTAGGCCGTTTGCTATTTGGATGAGTACCACGAGATGATGGACTTCATTGTGAGATGGTCAGAGAAAGCCAAGAGCCTGGTGAGGGCCAATGTTATCTGGAACTCGTCGGTTCACCTACAGGAGCAGATACGGGTGTACCAGGTGGGTTGCAAACTCGAGCACATTTGTGGAACATCTATGGTAGTGCAGGACATGGTAGCATACTGATACAGTATAATATCCAAGTATTATAAATGTAAATAAATCGAAAATAATTCAAGAATGCAACATTGCCACTTTGATATTTTGCAAAACAACACATGTTGGTATGTTAAATAATAATAATAATCATAATAATAATAATTTTATTTGTATAGCGCTTTTCAAAATACTCAAAGACACTTTACAAAAGAATGGAGTTGAATAAAAGCAAGTAAACAGAGTAAAATATACATAAAAATACAACATTCATTGGAAAGGGAGTCTATCTATCTATCTATCTATCTATCTATCTATCTATCTATCTATCTATCTAGCTATCTAGCTATCTAGCTATCTTGCTAGCTATCTTGCTAGCTATCTTGCTAGCTATCTTGCTAGCTATCTTGCTAGCTATCTTGCTAGCTATCTTGCTATCTATCTTGCTATCTATCTTGCTATCTATCTTGCTATCTATCTTGCTATCTATCTTGCTATCTATCTATCATCTATCTATCTATCATCTATCTATCTATCATCTATCTATCTATCATCTATCTATCTATCATCTATCTATCTATCATCTATCTATCTATCTATCTATCTATCTATCTATCTATCTATCTATCTATCTATCTATCTATCTATCTATCTATCTATCTATCTATCTTGCTAGCTATCTTGCTAGCTATCTTGCTAGCTATCTTGCTAGCTATCTTGCTAGCTATCTTGCTAGCTATCTTGCTAGCTATCTTGCTAGCTATCTTGCTAGCTATCTTGCTAGCTATCTTGCTAGCTATCTTGCTAGCTATCTTGCTATCTATCTTGCTATCTATCTATCTGCTATCTATCTGCTATCTATCTGCTATCTATCTGCTATCTATCTATCATCTATCTATCTATCATCTATCTATCTATCTATCTATCTATCTATCTATCTATCTATCTATCATCTATCTATCTATCTATCTATCTATCTATCTATCTATCTATCTATCTATCTATCTATCTATCTATCTATCTATCTATCTATCTATCTATCTATCTATCTATCATCTATCTATCATCTATCTATCTATCTATCATCTATCTATCTATCATCTATCTATCTATCTATCTATCTATCATCTATCTATCTATCTATCTATCTATCTATCTATCTATCTATCTATCTATCTATCTATCTATCTATCTATCTATCTATCTATCTATCTATCTATCTATCTATCTATCTATCTATCTATCTATCTATCTATCTATCTATCTATCTATCTATCTATCTATCTATCTATCTATCTATCTATCTATCTATCTATCTATCTATCTATCTATCTATCTATCTATCTATCTATCTATCTATCTATCTATCTTAATACACGGTTAAAACATGAGTAAAAGCGGGGCGGGGCCCAGCAGTCACATATAAAAAGTTTAGACCAAGGGTGGGCAAACTACGGCCCGGGGGCCACATGCGGCCCGCCAAGTGTTTGAATACGGCCCAAAGTATTTCATTGAAACTTAACATACAACCTGGCATCATGGTACAACCTTGGTACACCATGGTACAAGTACATATAAGCTGATTGCACAGATACAATAATTCCAGGTGGACTGTTACGTGTAAAATATACGTATAGTATGCACCCCCCCGCGAGTCAAAAAGTTTGCCCACCCCTGGTTTAGACATTAAAAACAGATTTTAAAGATGTGGGTTTTTAGTTCAGCCTCCCTGGTGAGGTGTTCCGGGCATGCCCAGCCGGGAATAGGCCCCCCGGGGGCAGACCGAGGACACGCTGGAGGGATTATGTCTCACATCTGGCCTGGGAACGCCTTGGTGTCCTCCCGGTGGAGCCGGGGACCGGGAAGTCTGGGCATCCCTACTAAGACTGCTGCGACCCGCGACCCGGACCCGGATAAGCGGAGGAAAATGGATGGATGGTTTTTAGTTGTTTTTTTGAAGGTGGGAAGGTCAGAGCAAGCACGGAGTGAATGGGGGCAAAGAGTTCCAGAGGGTGGGGGGCAGCGATGGAGAAGGCTCTGTCTCCCCAGGTTCATAGCTCGGTCTTACAGGGGAGTGCCAGGAGGTTTTAGCCTAGTATGTATGTTAGCCTAGGGGTTTTCAAGGTCTAATATTGAGGGCCTCTTGGTATAAAGTAATGTATGTTAGCCTGGGGGTTTTCAAGGTCTAACATTGAGGGCCTCTCGGTATAAAGTAACAATGTATGATAGCCTAGGGGTTTTCAAGGTCTACCATTGAAGGAGGTGAATGGATCACACACAGGAGTAGAAGTAGAAGTTGCACTTGACTTTTCGGTTTCTCCCCCTGACGACTCTTATACGTTCATTCCACCCAGGCTGTCCTTCGAGAGTCCCGCGAGCTCCACGGAGACTTGGAATCAATGGCAGAGAAAGTGGAGCTTCTGTCGGAGGTTTTGCAGGTGGAGTCCATGAGCCAGCAGGTGTGTGAGCTCAGTCGACACGGCGAGGAGCTTCAGCAATGCATGAAGACGCGGCTGCAGAGCTTGGAGGATGCCGAGAAGGTACAACATGCTGCGACGCCTGCTTTATCATTGTGTTGTAATAATAATAATAATAATAATAATAATACATCCATACTTCAGAGTATGGAAGCTCTGGAGTGTGAGGTGCAGGCCTTGCATGTTGCTTTGGAGCAGGTCCAAGCCACGCTGACGTCACCGGAGCTGGCGCGCCAAAGCCTTAAAGAGCAGCTGTTTCAGAGACAGGTAGCCTCCAGAAGTGCCCGTGACCGCTTTGGCGCTTCGTAAATGTAACCTTCTTTTCTTGGGGGGGGGGGCCGGGGCAGCGTTTGTTGTCAGACATGGAGAGTTTCAAGCAGCAAGTGCAGACAGTGCAGCTGTGCCAGAGCACTCTGCAGGTCCCCGAAGAGGTGATGCCCAACCTGGCCATTTGCCGCACGGCTCTGCGGCTGCAGCAGGATGCCAGCCACTTGCAGCACGTGGCCATCCAGCAGTGCAACATCCTCCAGGTGAAGCCACAAGCATCCGGAAAGTCCGAATTTTGTCCTCTTGAACAAATCCTGTGATTTATTTTTTTTTCCCAGGAGGCGGTGGTGCAGTACGAGCAGTATGAACAGGAAGTCAGAGACCTCCAGGGGCTGATAGAGGAAGCACATCGTGTCATCCAGGACCGCCCCATCACCACAAGCAACATCCAGGAGCTGCAGGCCCAGATCCTTCACCATGAAGTAAGCGCCACACACTGATTGACAACTCTACTGCTGAAGTAGAGCTCTGGTCACCAGAAGATGACTCTCAGCCGTCTTCTTTCATTCAGTCTGTGCTTGTGAATAGGCTCAAACTCACAGCAGCAAATTCCGAGACCTTGAAAACCCCTGAGCTAAAACCCACAGGCTACTATACGTTATTACTTTATATTGAGATACCCTCAATGTTAGACTTTGAAAACCCCTAGGCTATCATGCATTGTTACTTTATACAGAGAGACCCTCAATGTTAGACCTTGAAAACCCCTAGGCTGACATACATTGTTACTTTATACCGAGAGAGCCTCAGTGTTACTTTGAAAACCCCTAGGCTATCATATATTGTTACTTTATACTGAGAGGCCTTCAATGTTAGACCTTGAAAACCCCTAGGCTATCATGCATTGTTACTTTATACCGAGAGGCCCTCAATGTTAGACCTTGAAAACGCCTAAGCTAACATACGTTGTTACTTTATACAGAGAGACCCTCAGTGTTACTTTGAAAACCCCCAGGCTATCATATATTGTTACTTTATACTGAGAGGCCCTCAATGTTAGACCTTGAAAACCCCTAGGCTAACATACATTGTTACTTTATACCGAGAGGCCCTCAATGTTAGACCTTGAAAACCCCTAGGCTAACATACATTGTTACTTTATACCGAGAGGCCCTCAATGTTAGACCTTGAAAACCCCTAGGCTAACATACATTGTTACTTTATACCGAGAGGCCCTCAATGTTAGACCTTGAAAACGCCTAGGCTAACATACATTATTACTTTATACCGAGAGGACCTCAATGTTAGACCTTGAAAACCCCTAGGCTAACATACATTACTTTATACCGAGAGGCCCTCAATGTTAGACCTTGAAAACCCCTAGGCTAACATACATTGTTACTTTATACTGAGAGGCCCTCAATGTTAGACCTTGAAAACCCCTAGGCTATCATACATTTTAACTTTATACCGAGAGGCCCTCAATGTTAGACCTTGAAAACCCCTACGCTATCATACATTATTACTTTATACCGATAGGACCTCAATGTTAGACCTTGAAAACCCCTAGGCTAACATACATTGTTACTTTATACCGAGAGGCCTTCAATGTTAGACCTTGAAAACCCTGAGGCTAACATACATTGTTACTTTATACAGAGAGACCCTCAGTGTTACTTTGAAAACCCCCAGGCTATCATATATTGTTACTTTATACTGAAAGGCCCTCAATGTTAGACCTTGAAAACCACTAGGCTAACATACATTGTTACTTTATACCGAGAGGCCCTCAATGTTAGACCTTGAAAACCCCTAGGCTAACATACATTATTACTTTATACCGAGAGGCCCTCAATGTTAGACCTTGAAAACCCCTAGGCTATCATGCATTGTTACTTTATACCGAGAGGCCCTCAATGTTAGACCTTGAAAACGTCTAGGCTAACATACATTGTTACTTTTTACCGAGAGGCCCTCAATGTTAGACCTTGAAAACGCCTAGGCTATCATGCATTGTTACTTTATACAGAGAGACCCTCAGTGTTAGACCTTGAAAACCCCTAGGCTAACATGCATTATTGCTTCATACCAAGAGGCCCTCATTGTTAGACCTTGAAAACGCCTAGGCTATCATGCATTGTTACTTTATACAGAGAGACCCCTCAGTGTTAGACCTCGAAAACCGCTAGGCTATCATGCATCATTGCTTTATACCAAGAGACTCTCAACGTTAGACCTTGAAAACCCCTGAGTTACCTGACTGTTATAGCTGCATAATTAGGAGGTATTGGGCTACTTGGAGGGAGGCCCACAATGTTAGACTTTGAAAAGCTGTGTTATAAACCCAACAGGAGCTGGCTCAGAAGATTAAAGGCTACCAGGAGCAGATGGCCTCACTCAACTCCAAATGCAAGATGCTGGCGGTGAAGGCCAAGCACGCTACCCTGTTGCTGACGGTGAGCGACGTGGAGGGGTTGCCTGAGCTCGAAGCGGAGAAGATGGCGTCGGCACAGGCTGTAATGGTAGACGAGTCCCGACACACTTCCATCTTTTTTTTTTCGAATTCACTTCAATTGCTCCCTCCTCCTACGCTTCATTTCTTGTTGTCAGATGACGGCCGGCCGCTGCCACACCCTCCTGTCTCCTGTCACGGAGGAGTCTGGGGAGGAGGGCGCTAACAGCGAGGTGTCCTCGCCTCCTGTGTGTCGCTCTCCTTCGCCGGTCGCTCACAGTGAGGCCGCCAAGGTATCTGTCCTCTGTCTTCGTATTCTTTCTTTTCTCTTGACTGAGATGCCCTTTCATCGAAGTCCGTTCATTTTTCCAGCTGCTTAAAAAAAAAAGTACAAAATGCAAATATCTTCTCAGGCTGGAAGGGGTTCACTAAAAAGAGCTCCAGTCCAAGAACTGTACGACCCTACGTTTGAGTCTGTGGCCAACTTGGACGACTTGCAACGTTCATGGGAGACGTTGAAGAACGTGGTACGTGCCCTCACGGCACTTGCAGGTAATCAGCCAAGCATGGAAAAGCGGTCATGAGAGGTCACTTTTTGGTTTCTGGAAAACAGATCAGCGAGAAGCAGAGATCCTTGTACGAAGCTCTGGAAAAGCAGCAGCACTACCAGGCCTCACTGCAGTCCATCTCGGCCAAAATGGAACACCTCGAGGCCAAACTCGGCGAGCCCTTTGAGGCTGATAGGAGTCCTGATAGCCACATGAGGAGCCATGAGGTGAGATCGTAGAACCTTCTCTTCTCTCTTGGAGATCTACAGCAGTATCTACAGCAAAGCTGCTTTGTTGGATATTAGTATTTGAAATATATGAAAACATAACCATCTCAATCCAAATATACACAATAACAACAAAAACCTTTGGCCACAGTCACTAGCAAATGCACACGCAATGGCTGGTTGCAGTTTTGGTTATGTTGACAACCACTTATGTTGACGTCAGTCAGCCACATGTAAAATAATGTAAAATAATGTATGTAAAATAAAAAAGAAACCAATATATTTAATCATTTAATTTCAAAAATTTAAAAAAGGCCTCTCTAAAAATAAATAAATAAATAAATAAAATTTTAAAAAATAAATAAAAAAATAAATATAAAATAAAAATATAAATAAATAAATAAATAAATATAAAATAAATAAAAAAAATAAATTATACTTTCTGCAGTTGAGGCAATACATTATTGAGGACATAATTTGAGCATGCTTAATACAAAATATAATAAATACAAAAATAATTTTTTTGTAAAATCTTTTGTAAAATAGTAAAAATTTTTATCAATGTTTTGCATTGCGTAATTTTTGCGTACTTTTTGAGTACTCTGTGACATTTTCCTCAGTGATTATTTTGCTACTTTCAAACATCTCGTAGTTCAATATGACATAAATATTGAAAAAAACCTGACCTGTCCTTTTGCAGGGTCTCATCCAGGAGCTCCAGAGCGTGCAGGACGACATTGACAAGCTCCAGACGAGCTTCAGCGACGATCTGGCCGACGCCTCCGCCGACTCGGACATGGCCGACCAGCTGGCCATGCAGTCTTCTCTGTCTGTTCTGGCCGAGAGGATGGCCACCATCCACATGAAGGCCTCCGGGAAGCAGCAGTTGCTGGAGGTAGAACTTGGTCAGAACGTGGTCATGCCACAGGAGCACGTCGTCCAACTGAGGCAGAGGGAGGGATCGGTGTTGCTAACCACATTAGCATACATTATTTACAGAGTATTCCAGAAATTCATGAAAATTCCCATAATAGCCTGCAATAAGTCCAGTCCACAAAGTAGCCAACTGTATTTGTTTACAATGATTATTATATATGTTATATATATATATATATATGAAAGGATGCTCCGATGGATAGATCGATCGGTATTAGCCAAAACAACCATATTTGCTTTGTTTGCCTTGAAATTAGCCGAGTATCTCTTGGCCATTTCCATTCAGCTGTAGGCTTTTTGTATCCTTATTAAAACATATCGCATCTAGTCCTACTCTTTGAACCAGAGATTCATTTATTCCTTTGGGGGTTAGGTGCTTCTTCGTCTTTTCTGTATCGGTGGTTAGCAAGCAGCGTACACAGTTAGCTAGTTTGCTAGCCGTCATTGACCGTAACAGGAAACGGTCGGAAGGAGCTCGATTCATAATGGTCTACAGCCAATCAGGACAAGGAATACAGTGGGCGGGGCTCTGTTTTTGGTTCTATATTTACAGTAGCTGGCTATTGGTGACTAATACTTGGTTCCTTGAACAGGAACATAAACAAATACTTAGACCAGGTGGAGCATGAATATACACTACAGTAAATATGGTGGCAGTAAATATATGAACACGCAAATGCGCATTCATATGCTGTTTAAAAAAAAATCATGTAAAATTTTGAAACCGCAAATCCGAATTAGTGCTATTAAAATGATGTTATATCAGGGGTGGGCAAACTACGGCCCGGGGGCCACATGCGGCCCGCCAAGTGTTTCAATATGGCCCGCCTGTTTTTTCCAAAGTATTTTATTTAAACTCAACATACAACCTGGCATCGTGGCTTGGGCCAACTTTTTGATGGTTGAGGTAGCTGCTTTATCAATTTCGTTATTTGATGTGGTCTGTTGTTTACAAAATGCTCCTGGAAAAAGGAACACAAGCACAATAGTAAAAATAATAATAATAATAACAATAATAATGTTGTTGTTAATAATAATATTACTATTATTATATTAATATTGTTGTTAATATATTAATACAATAATAGTAATAATATTATTATTAAAAATAATAATTAACAATATTATTGTTATTATTAATATATAATATATTATATAATAATATAAATAATTATTATTATACAATTATATAATATAATGATAATAACATTACTATAACTAATAATAATAACAATAGTAATTCTAATAAAAATAATAATAATAACAATAATAATAATACATTTAATTTCTAATACACTTCACATCAAATAAATGATTTCAAAGTTCACATATAGCAGATTGCATGACACTTTTACATGTAAAATATGTGTAAAAATATAGGTGTAAATATTGACTGTTACGTGTAAAATACTATATACCACCAACCCCCCCCCCGGCAATTTTGTTAAATCAATGCGGCCCGCGAGTCAAAAAGTTTGCCCACCCCTGTGTTATATTACGTTGTTGTCATCAAATTTCAACTTTTTTTTTCAATATTTTAACTTTAATCTTGGGCGACACGGCGGTCTAGTGGTTAGCGCGCAGGCCTCACAGCTAGGAGACCAGGGTTCAATTCCACCCTCTGCCATCTCTGTGTGGAGTTTGCATGTTCTCCCCGTGCATGCGTGGGTTTTCCTCCCACATTCCAAAAAACATGCTAGGTTAATTAGCCACTCCAAATTGTCCATAGGTATGAATGTGAGTGTGAATGGTTGTTTGTCTATATGTGCCCTGCGATTGGCTGGCGACCAGTCCAGGGTGTACCCCGCCTCTCGCCTGAAGACAGCTGGGATAGGCTCCAGCACCCCCCGCGACCCTCGTGAGGAAAAGCGGTAGAAAATGAATGAATGAACTTTAATCTTTAGTTCTGCTAAGTCTTTTTTTTTTTTTTTCCTGTTAAATTATATTTTTTCAAAAGGGGGGCCCCCATGCTGCAGCTTGAACACTCCTGGTGTCGCTCTTTTCAGCATGCACCAGATCCGGCTGTGGCCCCGCCCATTTAAAAAGCACTCACAAACGGCCGTGTCTTTTACTTTGCATGTTTTTGCTCAGTGCTTTGACACCATCCACCCATTGAAGTGTGCAAATCAGATCCACCACCACCACATATAGATCGCAGTCCTGTAGGAAACTGATATTTTTGTATCCTGCTATTCTCACCGATTATCACAAAAGCTTCTAAAAGATCCTTTGAAAGAGTTGCAAAGGTGTGTGTGCTCTTGCCGCAGGAGTGTGCCAGTGACCGCCTGGAGGGCCAACGCCAGGAACAGGCTCTGCAGCGTTATCAAACCCAGGCAGAGGAGTTGGATCGCTGGTTGGCTCTGACACGCAACGCCGCCGTTCCCATTCTGGAAGAACGAGATGGAGAGGAAAGCGACACGGAGTGGCGACTCATGGAATGTCAGGTCAGCTTTTCAGCTTCTTGGAGAATCGATGATGAGTAAAACATCAGGGGGGGGGCAGGTAAACAAGAGCCTTTAGACTGGACAGTGACTTGGCTCGCTTCTTAGCTGCACGAGCGCTGCTCCTAAGAAGATTATGTCAGCGTCTCTGTGCGTCGTCGGGTGTTGTGGCTGACCACGAATAGATCCCGCTGTTGGGATTGGTGACAAAGCCTGTGGAATATCCTTGACTGCGAGGCACTGCAGGAACATCGGTCGCTCTACCTCAAAGGAAGTATCTGTAATTCCAAACAAGCTTCTCCGATGCGTGGCTTTGCAATTTTGGTACCGCAGAGCATGGAGGGATTAGTCGTTATATGTCAGAGGACTCCAGGCAGCACGGCCGGGCCGACGACGAGAGTAGTGGTAGAACCCTGGCCGGTGTAGACGGGGGGAGGGCAGGTTCTATTCAGACCGCTGCCATCCGAGATGCTGTAGGCAGGCGGCGCCATGTTTGAGCTGGCCTCCCTCTTTCTGCTGCTGCAGAACATGTTGCTGGACATCGAGGAGAAAGTGCTGGCCCTCTCCGAGCTGTCCGTGCACAGCGAGAACCTGCTGCTGGAGGGCCGCGCCGAGACGCGGGCCGACGTGGAGCGGCTGGCCCGCAAGTTGCGGACGCTGAAGGGCGGCCTGCTGGAGCTGCAGAGGATGCTGCAGGACAAGCGGAACAACATGCAGGTTTGTTTGTTGACGATGATCTATGGCAGGGGTGGGCAAACTACGGCCCGGGGGCCACATCCGGCCCGCCAAGTGTTTGAATACGGCCCGCCCAATCTTTCCAAAGTATTTCATTTAAACTCAACATACAACCTGGCATCATGGCCTGAGCCAACCTTTTGATGGTTGTATCAATTTCGTTTTTTGACATGGTCTGTTGTTTACAAAGTGCTCCTGAAAAAAGGGACACAAGCACATAATAATAATAATAATTATTATTATTATTATTATTATTATATTATTATTATAACTATTATGATTATTATAATTATTATATTAATGCTAATTATTATATTAATTATATATAATATTATTGTTATATTTGCATATTTTACATAATAATAATATAATAATTATTATTTACATTTTATTGTAATTATTATAATATTTTATTATTTTTAAAATATTTAAATATAAATATAAAATAATAAATAATAATAGCAGATTGCATGACAATTCATCAAAAGTTTCATCAAGTTTACGGATATGAAAATAGATTTCACTCTAAACCAGGGGTCTCAAACTCTATTTACTTGGGGGCCACTGGAGCTAGGGTCTGGGTGAGACTGGGTCGCATCAGGTTTTCCAAAAAAAAACAAAAAAACGCATTTATTAAAAACAAAAAAATTAAAAAAACTTCGCTTTGGTTCCGATTTTCTACAATAAAAGCTCTGATAAAACATTCCACTGTTCTCAAATATCTTACTTTTTATTTTTCTACACAAAATAAGATGAAAAATAAATAAATCAAAAATAAAGAAAATCAATCAATCAGTAATAAATAAATATAATAATAATAATAAAACAACAAATAATAAAAACTTAAGAAACCACATATAGTTGGTGGGTAGACAAATGATTTTTTTCAGATTAAAAAGAACAAAGCATTATTAGAGCCCTGTAGACATGACAAAACACGACTATAGTCACATTTATACTCTTTTTATTTACAACATATTGCGCAACTGCAGGGTCTTGAGACACATGCTAACTCGCAAACTAGAGAGCTAGCGACCTTAACGGTAGCCTTCAAGTTATTTCCTTTCAACTTAAATAGCCAAAAACTTACCACTTCCACACGGATAGGGAGGATAACTATTAACAGTTATTTAACCTTTAACATGAACATTAATCAAACGTTATAATTTTTTTCTGGGTACATGATACCATACAGCAGGGGTGGGCAAACTTTTTGACTCATGGGCCGCATTGAGTTAACAAAATTGTGCGGGGGGCCAGAACATATATTTATATGTATGTATATAACACACATGATTTTATGCTTATAATTTTAATAATTTTAATGATTTTTAATATTTTTAAAATATTTTTTACACAATTTTTCATAATTTTTTAATAATTTTAAATAATTGATAAATAATTTTTAATAGTTTTAATAATTTTACGCCTTGAATTATTTGTTTTTTTTTTTACTGAATAAGACATCCGACTTGAAAGTCATGTTGCCAGCTGGTATGTTAAAAGTTGAAATACTTAAAAGCAACTGGCGGGCCGGATTCAAACGTTTGGTGGGCCGCATGTGGCCCCCGGGCCGTAGTTTGCCCACCCCTGCCATACAGCATCCATATCAAACGTTAAACTTTCATATCAAGGCGGGGGCCTCAAACTAGTGTCCTGCGGGCCACATTTGGCCCGCGGGCCGCGTGTTTGAGACCCCTGCTCTGAACCATTTTCATGCTGCATTGGTTGGAATCAGTTGAAAAATTAAGGAGGATAAAAAAAAAATGAAATAAAAGATGTTAAAAATGCATCCATGGTGTCCTCATGTAGGGTTCCCTTCAGGAGCAGGAGGACAGCGAGTCGGACTCCAGTCTCTCTCAAAGTCCCAGCGTCCAGGACTGGGTGGCGCAGGCCAGGACCACACGCTCCCAGCAGCACCAGGACAGTCTTCAGAGCCAAAGGGTGCGTCTCTTCACGTGAACTTCAAGTCTCCCTTGACGTGATGTCTTGATGTCGTGTAGGAACTGGAGGAGCAGCTTGCGGAGCAGAAGAAGCTTCTCCAGTCGGTGGCCAGCAGAGGAGAGGAGATCCTCATCCAGCAGGCCTCACCCGGCGCCACCAAGTATAGAACATCCCGTCATTCTCATACAAACATCATTTTATACATGGACATGTTTAAGGGGTGGGGCATCGTGACATCATCGCCTCATTTGCATAATCCACAATGATGCATTGTAATGAAAACACCATGTAGTAGAGAGAGGAATAACATACACAGCATAGCTAACATATCTTCTTGTTTGTTTTGGTTTCATTGCTAACGTTTTTCTCAAGCGTTAGCATTCCACACTTCATTCAGCAGTCCTTGAATGCACCACAAAATGCCTGTACAGTAATCCCTCGATAATCAAGGTTAATTACTTCCACATCAAGTCATTTCTACGACTATCCTTATGTCATATTTTGGTAGTTACTCATTTACCACCTCCTAAATCTACTTTTAAATATTGTTAGAGCCCCCCCCCAGATATGAAATAACCCCCCCCCCCTTACACTCCTGCTACCCAATATAGTAGACATAAAAAAAAACAAAATTATTCCTTGTTATTTCCAGTTTCTGTAACGTTCTTCCTGCGGTGGCTGCTGTCTCATCACGTATCATATCGTCACATGTCTTTGAATGCGTCTTCTGAATGCCTTGTATTTGTATTTGACTTCTTTTAACCGTTTTTCATGCTTGGAAAAACACGAAATCTGAGACTGTAAATTGAACTGTAACAGACTCATCAATACCATTTCACTCCCTTTTTTCGGCTCTAATTAAACTCTGGCTATCAAAAAAACGCTAGCCAAGTATAAGAACAAGTTAACCAATCTAGTAGTTCATAGTAAAAAAAAAAAAAGAAAATATATATACCATATTTTCTGGACTATAAGTCGCACAAGGCCAAACATGCATAATTAGGTAAAAAAATAACATATATAAGTCACACTTTTTGTGGGTAATTAATTTTCCAAACTACTTGACCAAAACAGACATTCCGCCATCTTGGAAGGCAAGTTCTAACAATAATAAAAGACTAGAGAACAGACTGAATAGGTGTAAGATTATGGAGGACCAAAACTGCCAAAATAATAAATAAATAAATAAATAAATAAATAAAAGTGGAAATAAAAACAAAAATGAAAAAAAAAAATTAAAAAAATTCAATACAAAAAAATTAATATAAATGGAAATAAAAACAAAAATAAAAAAATATATACATAAATAAATAAATAAAAGCAAAACTAAATACAAAAATAAAAAACAAGATTCAAAAATGAAAAATAAATACAAAAATAAATGTAGAAATAAATACAAAAATAAATAGAATTACATATCAATAAATAAATAAAAGCACTCTGCTCTCATATGTATTTCATGCTACAGACAATGTCAGCTTGAAATGCAGAAGGAAAAACTATTCAAATGAGGGGGCGGTCCTAACAAACAAAATGCAAAATGCTTATTCGGCTACACAAAAAATAAACATGAACACAAAAGGTGTCCATTTTTTATGTAACATAAATATTTTTTTCATTTATAAGTCGCTCTGGAGTATAAGTCGCAGGAATAGCCAACCTGTAAAAAAAAAATGCCACTTATAGTGGCAGAAATATATATTATTCATTCATTCATTCATTTTCTACCGCTTTTTCCTCACGAGGGTCGCGGGGGTGCTGGAGCCTATCCCAGCTGTCTTCGGGCGTAAGGCGGGGTACACCCTGGACTGGTCGCCAGCCAATCACAGGGCACATATAGACAAACAACCATTCACACTCACATTCATACCTATGGACAATTTGGAGTGGCTAATTAACCTAGCATGTTTTTGGAATGTGGGAGGAAACCGGAGTACCCGGAGAAAACCCACGCATGCACGGGGAGAACATGCAAACTCCACACAGAGATGCCCGAGGGTGGGATTGAACCCTGGTCTCCTAGCTGTGAGGTCTGCGCGCTAACCCCTAGACCACCGTGCCGCCAAATATATATTATATTATATATATTATAGAAAATACGGTACTCGCTAACTATAGCTAGGAGCACTGTGGCTAAGTTGGCGACACTGATCCCTCCTGCTACATCGTCTTATTCCCGTGTGTATGAGTTTATTCTCGACCAAACGGTGGATGAGTGGTTAGCATGTCGGCCACACGCTAATTGAAAAGAGTTTTGTGTGTGTACGTGCAGCGCATCAGAACCATTTTCAGCGGCGACTTTGGCCGAGAGGGAAGCCGACGGCGCACGCGAGCAGATGAGGCAAAGGTGGGAGAGCCTCAGTCTGGAGCTCAAAACCAAACTGGACCTGATGCAGAAAAACCTGGAGCAGGAACACAAGCCACCGGTAGGACGTAAAAGGAACGATTCCAAAAAAAAGACAGGAAGTGAGCAAGAATTGTGTTTTTTTTTTTTGTTTTTTTTTTCCACAGGTTTATTCTTGCGCGACTACGCTTTTAAAAGGAGAACATCAAACCGACGCGTCATCACTGACGCGTCTTTATGACAGCTTCAGGATGAGCGTGGACGTGATGACGTCTCAGGTTTGTCCTTTTTCGACGCCTTGCACGAATCCCCCTCATGGAACTTTGCACTGAGTCTTTTCCGCACAGCCTGACGGCGGCGAGACCCAAGCGGCTCAGACGGAGCAGCACCTCTACACAGCCGTGTCGTCCACCTCCTCCTGGATGGACGCTGTGGAGACCCACGTCTTCTCCGGTTCTCTCATGCCGTGCAACAACGCGGAAGCTCGGCTGCAAAAGCAAGAGGTACACAAAACAAGATAATGGCACCTCCTTTTTCAGGCAACGACGGGGAAAAAAATACCATGGCATTTTTTCTGCAGATGTTGAAGGAGGATCTTCGACGCGTGAAAGAGGAGGTGTCACTCAGCCAGGCGTCGCTCGCCGGGTCCAGCGAGTTGTTGAGGCAAGAGGAGCGGACTCTGCTCCAGGATAATCTGGACTGGCTGAAGGAGAGACTGGGGGCTCTGGACAGTGCACTGGGTCAAAGCTGTGACCACATGAGGACCAGGACTCAGGAACTCTCAGCCTATCAGGTGGCTTTGATCCAAACATGCACTCTATCTATCACTCTATCTATCACTCTATCTATCACTCTATCTATCACTCTATCTATCACTCTATCTATCACTCTATCTATCACTCTATCTATCACTCTATCTATCTATCTATCACTCTATCTATCACTCTATCACTCTATCTATCACTCTATCTATCACTCTATCTATCACTCTATCTATCACTCTATCTATCACTCTATCTATCACTCTATCTATCACTCTATCTATCACTCTATCACTCTATCTATCACTCTATCTATCACTCTATCTATCACTCTATCTATCACTCTATCTATCACTCTATCTATCACTCTATCACTCTATCTATCACTCTATCTATCACTCTATCTATCACTCTATCTATCACTCTATCTATCACTCTATCTATCACTCTATCTATCACTCTATCTATCACTCTATCTATCACTCTATCTATCACTCTATCTATCACTCTATCTATCACTCTATCTATCACTCTATCTATCACTCTATCTATCACTCTATCTATCACTCTATCTATCACTCTATCACTCTATCTATCACTCTATCTATCACTCTATCTATCACTCTATCTATCACTCTATCTATCACTCTATCTATCACTCTATCACTCTATCTATCACTCTATCTATCACTCTATCTATCACTCTATCTATCACTCTATCTATCACTCTATCTATCACTCTATCTATCACTCTATCTATCACTCTATCTATCACTCTATCTATCACTCTATCTATCACTCTATCTATCACTCTATCTATCACTCTATCTATCACTCTATCTATCACTCTATCTATCACTCTATCTATCACTCTATCTATCACTCTATCTATCACTCTATCTATCACTCTATCTATCACTCTATCTATCTATCTATCACTCTATCTATCACTCTATCACTCTATCTATCACTCTATCTATCACTCTATCTATCACTCTATCTATCACTCTATCTATCACTCTATCTATCACTCTATCTATCACTCTATCTATCACTCTATCTATCACTCTATCTATCACTCTATCACTCTATCTATCACTCTATCTATCACTCTATCTATCACTCTATCTATCACTCTATCTATCACTCTATCTATCACTCTATCACTCTATCTATCACTCTATCTATCACTCTATCTATCACTCTATCTATCACTCTATCTATCACTCTATCTATCACTCTATCTATCACTCTATCTATCACTCTATCTATCACTCTATCTATCACTCTATCTATCACTCTATCTATCACTCTATCTATCACTCTATCTATCACTCTATCACTCTATCTATCACTCTATCTATCACTCTATCACTCTATCTATCACTCTATCTATCACTCTATCTATCACTCTATCTATCACTCTATCTATCACTCTATCTATCACTCTATCTATCACTCTATCTATCACTCTATCTATCACTCTATCTATCACTCTATCTATCACTCTATCTATCACTCTATCTATCACTCTATCTATCACTCTATCTATCACTCTATCTATCACTCTATCTATCACTCTATCTATCACTCTATCTATCACTCTATCTATCACTCTATCTATCACTCTATCTATCTATCTATCTATCTATCTATCTATCTATCTATCTATCTATCTATCTATCTATCTATCACTCTATCTATCACTCTATCCATCACTCTATCCATCACTCTATCCATCACTCTATCCATCACTCTATCCATCACTCTATCCATCACTCTATCCATCACTCTATCATCACTCTATCATCACTCTATCATCACTCTATCATCACTCTATCTATCACTCTATCTATCACTCTATCTATCTATCTATCTATCTATCTATCTATCTATCTATCTATCTATCTATCTATCTATCTATCTATCTATCTATCTATCTATCTATCTATCTATCTATCTATCTATCTATCTATCACTCTATCTATCACTCTATCTATCACTCTATCCATCACTCTATCCATCACTCTATCCATCACTCTATCCATCACTCTATCCATCACTCTATCCATCACTCTATCTATCACTCTATCTATCACTCTATCTATCACTCTATCTATCACTCTATCTATCTATCTATCTATCTATCTATCTATCTATCTATCTATCTATCTATCTATCTATCTATCTATCTATCTATCTATCTATCTATCTATCTATCTATCTATCTATCTATCTATCTATCTATCTATCTATCTATCTATCTATCTATCTATCTATCTATCTATCTATCTATCTCTCTATCTATCACTCTATCTATCACTCTATCTATCACTCTATCTATCTATCTATCTATCACTCTATCTATCACTCTATCTATCACTCTATCTATCTATCTATCACTCTATCTATCACTCTATCTATCACTCTATCTATCACTCTATCTATCACCCTATCTATCACCCTATCTATCACCCTATCTATCACCCTATCTATCACTCTATCTATCACTCTATCTATCACTCTATCTATCACTCTATCTATCACTCTATCTATCACTCTATCTATCTATCTATCTATCTATCTATCTATCTATCTATCTATCTATCTATCTATCTATCTATCTATCTATCTATCTATCTATCACTCTATCTATCACAGGGGTGTCAAACTCATTTCGCATCGTGGGCCACATACGGCCTAGGGCAGAGGTAGGGAACCTATGGCTCGGGAGCCAGGTATGGCTCTTTTGATGACTGTATCTGGCTCTCAAGCGTTTCTTACCACAATAAAAATGTATTTTTGCTAACATTTTAAAGTAAAACATCACAGAAATCACTGTTAAAAATAATATTAAAAATCAACAACTTTCTTATGCATTTTAATCCGTCCATCTATTTTCTACTGCAATACGGCCGACCATATCCATCTTTCCTGATGATATTTTCCAGGTCAAACACCAAAACTTGATTATTACTGGGTAATGCGGTAGTCTACCTCGGTCATTGAGATGTCAAAAAAACATGTAAATGTAAACTTTCCTCCTTTAGTCAAATAGTCACCTAGGTAAAGCTGCAGAACCAAGCCTTCTGACGAAGATGGCCAAAAGAATGAAATATACTGAATACGGTTCAAAACCATGCAGCAGCAGAAGTTACATTAATGGCAGCAAGTATTTCATTTATTATTGGACACTGCGCTGCTCACGAAAGTCCCATTGGCGTGGGGTAGTGTGCCTGGTCTACGTAATTGGAGCCCATTATATCTAAAACTGTTGGTCTTACATAAAAATGCACACATTTTATTGCATTCAATGTTTAAAAAAATGTATATGGCTCTCACAGATACACATTTTAAAATATCTGGCCTTCATGGCTCTCTTAGCCAAAAAGGTTCCCGACCCCTGGCCTAGGGAGATGTCAAGTGGGCCGGACCATTAAAATGATACCATACTCTGCTATAAATAACCAAAATATCATGTCTTTCCTTTGTTTTGGTGTAAAGAAGCACATTAGGAACATTAGGAAAATATTGAAATTTAATGAACTATCCTTTTACAAAACATTTTATGAAACACCTCATATTTCCTTAGACAAATGTGCAATTTACTTTTTTTTTTAAAAACTTTATTTTTATTTATTCATTCATTCATTTTCTACCGCTTTTTCCTCACGAGGGTCGCGGGGGGTGCTGGAGCCTATCCCAGCTGTCTTAAGGCGGGGTACACCCTGGACTGGTCGCCAGCCAACCATTCACACTCACATTCATACCTATGGACAATTTGGAGTGGCTAATTAACCTAGCATGTTTTTGGAATGTGGGAGGAAACCGGAGTACCCGGAGAAAACCCACGCATGCACGGGGAGAACATGCAAACTCCACACAGAGATGCCCGAGGGTGGAATTGAACCCTGGTTTCCTAGCTGTGAGGTGTGCGCGCTAACCACTCGACCGCCGTGCCGAAAATAATATATTCATTCATTCATTTTCTACCGCTTTTTCCTCACGAGGGTCGCGGGGGGTGCTGGAGCCTATCCCAGCTGTCTTAGGGCGTAAGGCTGGGTACACCCTGGACTGGTGGCCAGCCAATCACAGGGCACATATAGACAAACAACCATTCACACTCACATTCATACCTATGGACAATTTGGAGTCGCCAATTAACCTATAGAGACCTATAGAACCTAGAGATGCCCGAGGGTGGAATTGAACGCTAACCCCTAGACCACCGTGCCGCCCCAACTTTATTTTTATTTATTTTTATATTTTTCTAAACAAAACGTCAACAGCAATACAAACACACTCAAAAACAAAAAAACACAATTTGGTTATCCCACAGGCGGCACGGCGGTCTGGTGGTTAGTGCGCAGACCTCACAGCTAGGAGACCAGGGTTTGGTCCCCGCCCTCGGCCATCTCTGTGTGGAGTTTGCATGTTCTCCCCGTGCATGCGTGGGTTTTCTCCGGGTACTCCGGTTTCCTCCCACATTCCAAAAACATGCTAGGTTAATTAGCCACTCCAAATTGTCCATAGGTATGAATGTGAGTGTGAATGGTTGTTTGTCTATATGTGCCCTGTGATTGGCTGGCGACCAGTCCAGGGTGTACCCCGCCTCTCGCCCGAAGACAGCTGGGATAGGCTCCAGCACCCCCCGCGACCCTCGTGAGGAAAAAGCGGTAGAAAATGAATGAATGAATGGTTATCCCACATTCCCTGTCATGGTGCAATTTAAGTAGTTTCCTTGGTTTTGTCCGTGAACAGTGTCCATTTCACCCATTTTTCTCCACACATGTCTTCTTCAGTCCTCAATCTATGTGTTAATAGTTCCATGTCATGTATTGCGTTCATCACACAAAGCCAGTTCTCCAATATCGGGGGTCTTGGGTTAAGCCATTTTTTTTGGTAATGGCTTTTTTTTTTTTACATGCTACCAACATGATTTTATACAAATACCTATCTTTTCTTAACACAAGGTCTCCCAATGTTTCAAATTTGACCCTTAGCTTTTGGTTATGCCACACCATAATTATTATTTTTTTTATTGAACGCAGACTGAATTGCAGCTTCTCCAGACATCGTTAATGGAAACCAAGTGTCAGGTCCTGCAGGTGCTAGCAGCAGCCGTGGAGAGGCCGGCCTCGGAGCAGCTGCAGGTAAACACCCCGTTTTCTTAACTGCAAGAGTATAAAGTGGAGGAAAAAGTTTTGGTCCCAGTGTTGACCCCTGGGGTACGCCACATGTAATATTTAAACTTGCAGATGTGTGTTCTCCTAGCTTTACGTATTGCTTCCTGTCAGCTAAGCAGCCTTTGACCCAGTTCAAAACGAATCTTCGGATTCCCGAATTTTCTTTTCGGATGAAATATTAAATCATTCATTCATTCATTTTCTACCGCTTTTCCTCACGAGGGTCGCGGGGGTGCTGGAGCCTATCCCAGCTGTCTTCGGGCGTAAGGCGGGGTACACCCTGGACTGGTGGCCAGCCAATCACAGGGCACATATAGACAAACAACCATTCACACTCACATTCATACCTATGGACAATTTGGAGTCGCCAATTAACCTAGCATGTTTTTGGAA
Organism: Doryrhamphus excisus; assembly: GCF_030265055.1. Lineage (NCBI taxonomy): Eukaryota > Metazoa > Chordata > Actinopteri > Syngnathiformes > Syngnathidae > Doryrhamphus > Doryrhamphus excisus. Next base: position 15,668,509 of record NC_080484.1, read on the forward strand.
TGTGGGAGGAAACCGGAGTACCCGGAGAAAACCCACGCATGCACGGGGAGAACATGCAAACTCCACACAGAGATGGCCGAGGGTGGGGAAAGACAAAATAAGAAGCCAAAAAGTTACCACTTCCACACAAAATAGGAGGAGAACTCATTCATTCATTTTCTACCGCTTCTCCGCACGAGGGTCGCGGGGGTGCTGGAGCCTATCCCAGCTGTCTTCGGACGAGAGGCAGGGTACACCCTGGACTGGTGGCCAGCCAATCACAGGGCACATATAGACAAACAACCATTCACACTCACATTCATACCTATGGACAATTTGGAGTCGCTAATTAACCTAGCATGTTTTTGGAATGTGGGAGGAAACTGGAAAAAGCCCACGCATGCACGGGGAGAACATGCAAACTCCACACAGAGATGCCCGAGGGTGGGATTGAACCCTGGTCTCCTAGCTGTGAGGTCTGCGTGCTAACCCCTAGACCACCGTGCCGCCCTGTTGCAAGTCTTATTTTCTCTTATTATGTCAACTATACTGCATAGTAGGAGTGTACAGGTGACTATAGGGGTGCTATTTCATGTCTAGAGGTCTCTAATGATGTTCATTCATTCATTCATTTTCTACCGCTTATCCTCACGAGGGTCGCGGGGGGTGCTGGAGCCCATCCCAGCTGCCTTCGGGCGTGAGGCGGGGTACACCCTAGACTGTATCTTCAATGCATTGAAAAGAAAACATCAGGAGTTGTACGGATGACTAATGTACGCTCACTTCCTGTCCTTCTCTCAGGTTATCTCCAGCACCGAGGACAGCCTGAAAGAATTTGAGCAGAAGATCACGGAGCTGAAAAGCAGGGGAGCATTGCTGCAAGTGGATCAGATCTCAGCAGACAAGATACTAAAAGTTCAGGTGAGAAGCAGACTGGCGTCTGAATGTTGGCAATGTTTAAAAAAAAAAAAAAATTGTTACCCTCAGGACGCGTACGAGGAGCTGGTGATGACCGTGGTGTCCCGTCGCAGCGGGCTGAACCAGAACATGGCTCTCAAGCAGCAGTACGAGCGCGCCCTGCAGGACCTCACCGAAATGCTGGACACGGCCGGGGGCAAGATGGCTGCCCGTCAGAGGATCATCGCCAGCTCGGTTGAGGAAGTCCAGAACCTCCTGGACAAACATAAGGTCCTCTTGTCTTTCATCGGCGCCGCCGCATCGCACCTGCTCACGTGTGCTTTGGTGTCCTGCAGGAGTTCTTTCAGGGTCTGGAGTCACACATGATTTTAACCGAGACCTACTACAGGAAAATTAGCAGCTTGATGCTTCCCAGAGAGAAACAAGTCCTGGAGGAGACGCTCAACCAGGCCCAGGGAGTCCTCAAGCAAGCTCACAGTAAAGGTGTGGAGATTGAGGGCATCCTGGAGGTGAGATAAGACCAAAAATGGTCAAATGGGACAAACATTGGTAGTTCATTTGTTCTGTTTTTTTCAGGCGTGGCGCAGATTGGCGCAGGATTACCAAAGCCTGGATCTCCAGATGGAGGCCGTGGAGGAAAACATTCCTGCGGTCGCCTTGGTGGAGGAGACGGAGGAGAAGCTGACGGAGCGCATTTCGCTGTATCTGGTACGATAATGACGGGATGACTGCTTCGGCATCAGCGACTGCATCACTGTAGCTCCTCGTTCTCCTCCTAGGGTCTGAAGGGGAAGCTGATGGAGCACCAACCCAAGCTCCAGCAGGTCCTGGGTGAAGGCAAACATCTCCTGCAGTCGGTGTGCTGTCCCGCTCTGGAAAATCAACTGTCAGTCCTGGGAGAACACTGGCTGGACAACACCGGCAAGGTCAACAAGGAGCTGCAGCGCCTGGAGGCCATTCTCAAACATTGGACCAGGCGAGGAACCTCACCCAACTTTGGAAACCGCTTCCCCCGCAGAGCAACTTCACGCTGATGTTCTTTTTCCGTGCAGGTATCAGAGGCAGTGTGGGGAGCTGAGCCGATGGCTGCAATCTGCTCTGGAGCGTCTGGAATTCTGGAACACTCAGGCGGTCTTGGTTCCGCAGGAGCTGGAAACCATCCGAGACCACCTTTCTGCTTTTCTGGTGAGGACGCAGAAGATCACGTTGTGACATCTTTTGAATCAAATCAAATCAACTTTATTTGTAGAGCACTTTTCCTGCAAAGACATGCAACACAAAGTGCTTTACAGAATTAAAACAATTACAACAATTAAAAGGAAAAAAAAAAAGAAAGAAAAGAAAGCCCCTCCTTCCCACCCTCCATACTAGACACGCACACGGACCCCCCTGAGGAAACACTGGAGTTAAAAGCTAAAGATTAAGAGCATAAAATAGGACTAAAAAGATAAAAACATAACACTGGAGTTAAAAGCTGAAGACTAAGAGCATAAAATAGGACTAAAAAGATAAAAACATAACACTGGAGTTAAAAGCTAAAGATTAAGAGCATAAAATAGGACTGAAAAGATAAAAACATAACACTGGAGTTAAAAGCCGAAGACTAAGAGCATAAAATAGGACTAAAAAGATAAAAACATAACACTGGAGTTAAAAGCCGAAGACTAAGAGCATAAAATAGGACTAAAAAGATAAAAACATAACACTGGAGTTAAAAGCCGAAGACTAAGAGCATAAAATAGGACTAAAAAGATAAAAACATAACACTGGAGTTAAAAGCTGAAGACTTAAGAGCATAAAATAGGACTATAAAGATAAAAACATAACACTGGAGTTAAAAGCTGAAGACTAAGAGCATAAAATAGGACTAAAAAGATAAAAACATAACACTGGAGTTAAAAGCTGAAGACTAAGAGCATAAAATAGGACTAAAAAGATAAAAACATAACACTGGAGTTAAAAGCTGAAGACTTAAGAGCATAAAATAGGACTATAAAGATAAAAACATAACACTGGAGTTAAAAGCTGAAGACTAAGAGCATAAAATAGGACTAAAAAAGATAAAAACAAAACACTGGAGTTAAAAGCTGAAGACTAAGAGCATTAAATAGGACTAAAAAGATAAAAACAAAACACTGGAGTTAAAAGCTGAAGACTAAGAGCATGAAATAGGACTAAAAAGATAAAAACAAAACACTGGAGTTAAAAGCTAAAGATTAAGAGCATAAAATAGGACTAAAAAAGATAAAAACATAACACTGGAGTTAAAAGCTGAAGACTAAGAGCATAAAATAGGACTAAAAAGATAAAAACATAACACTGGAGTTAAAAGCTGAAGACTTAAGAGCATAAAATAGGACTAAAAAGATAAAAACATAACACTGGAGTTAAAAGCTGAAGACTTAAGAGCATAAAATAGGACTAAAAAGATAAAACCAAAACACTGGAGTTAAAAGCTGAAGACTTAAGAGCATAAAATAGGACTAAAAAGATAAAAACATAAGAAAAGTTTAAAAATATGAGTTAAAAGCCTGATTAAAAAGGTGCGTCTTTAATCTTTTTTTAAAAAATATCAACAGTCTCCGCAGTCCTGAGGCCCTCCGGCAGGCTGTTCCACATTTAAAAACCAGTAAGAGAATCTTAAAATCCATCCTGAAGCGGACGGGGAGCCAATGTAGCGACTTTGAAACTGGTGTAAAAAAAATGGACGAGTTTGTTGCTGGGCAGGCTCAGAGGTGGCATCACGTCCATGAGCGACGTGATGGATACATCTAATATTCTTCTCCGTCTCAGGACTTTTCCAAGGAAGCCGAGAGTAAATCCAGCCTGAAGAGCTCGGTGGTGTCGGAGGGCAACCAGCTGCTGCGGCTGAAGAAGGCGGACACGGCGTCTCTGCGGTCCGACCTGGCTCGCATCGACAATCAGTGGAGCGAGCTCTTCACGCGCATCCCGGTAGTGCAGGAGAAGCTGCATCAGGTAACGCGTAGTCAGGTGTCCTCTTAAAAAAAAAAACCCAGTCCAGTCCAGTCACTCGTGCGTGTTCCTCAGATCCAAATGGAGAAGCTGGCATCCCGTCACGCCATCTCGGAGCTCTT
>NC_080484.1:15677500-15687500 GCF_030265055.1 Doryrhamphus excisus
TGATTGACCTTCACAATGACAGAAAGCAAAGCGACGCCGACATCTGCGTCCTCTCTCTCTCCTCCAGACCGGCGTACACGACTACGAAACCTTCAACCACCAGCTGGACTCCCTCGTGAGCTGGGTGGTTGAAGCCGAGGAGGCCCTGAAGGTGCAAGACCCCAACGGCTCCACCGACCTGACCCTCATCAAGCAACGCATGCAGGAGCTAAAAGTCGGGGAAAATTTTTTTGTTGTTTCTGCGAACTGTCCATGACGGACCAAACTAACCGGGGGTGTCTTTCAACAGAGACTCATGATGAACTTCAGCAGCATGGCCCCGGAGTTGGAACGACTCAATGAGCTCGGTTACCGACTCCCGCTCAACGATTCGGAGATCAAAAGCATGCAGAACCTGAACAGGAACTGGTCGGGGGCATCGGCGCAGACCACAGAGAGATTCAGGTTTGAAGATCATTTCTTTGCAATTGTGTCATCTTCTAAAATATACTCTCAAAGGGACCTTTTATGCTCCTTCTTGGGGTCTCAAACTCAATTTACCTGGGGGCCACTGGAGCTAGGGTCTGGTTCAAGGCTGGGCCGCATCAGGTTTTCCAAAAAAAAAACAACGCATTTATTAAAAACAGAAAAATATACTTTTCGATTTTCTACAATAAAAGCTCTGATAAAACATTCCACTGTTCTCAAATATCTTACTTTTTATTTTTCTGCACAAAATAAGATGAAAAATAAATAAATAAAGAAAATCAATCAATCAGTAATAAATAAATATAATAATAATAATAAAAACTTAAGAAACCACATATAGTTGGTGGGTAGACAAATGATTTTTTTCATATTAAAATGAACAAAGCATTATTAGAGCCCTGTAGACATGACAAAACACGACTATAGTCACATTTATACTCTTTTTATTTACAACATATTGCGCAACTGCAGGGTCTTGAGACACATGCTAACTCGCAAACTAGAGAGCTAGCGACCTAAACGGTAGCCTTCAAGTTATTTCCTTTCAACTTAAATAGCCAGAAACTTACCACTTCCACACGGATAGGGAGGATAACTATTAACAGTTATTTAACCTTTAACATGAATCATTCATTCATTCATTTTCTACCGCTTTTCCTCACAAGGGTCGCGGGGGTGCTGGAGCCTATCCCAGCTGTCTTGGGGCGAGAGGCGGGGTACACCCCGGACTGGTCGCCAGCCAATCACAGGGCACATATAGACAAACAACCATTCACACTCACATTCATACCTATGGACAATTTGGAGTCGCTAATTAACCTAGCATGTTTTTGGAATGTGGGAGGAAACCGGAGTACCCGGAGAAAACCCACGCATGCACGGGGAGAACATGCAAACTCCACACAGAGATGGCCGAGGGTGGGATTGAACCCTGGTCTCTTAGCTGTGAGGTCTGCGCGCTAACCACTCGACCGCCGTGACGCCCGAACATGAATCAAACGTAATAATTTTTTTCCGGGTACATGATACCATACAGCATCCGTATCAAACTTGCGCGGGCCGCACTAACATTAAACTTTCATATCAAGGCGGGGGCCTCAAACACGCGGCCCGCGGGCCAAATGTGGCCCGCAGGACACTAGTTTGAGACCCCTGCCTATACAAGATCACAAAAGTGAAAGTTACTCATGATAACCCGCACTGAAAACCAACAGTTTTGGACATCCAAGGAAAGATAAACGTTATGCGTTGTTGATGTTTTTGCTGCAGCAAACTGCAGTCCTTCCTGCTTCAGCAGCAGACCTTCTTGGAGAAGTGCGAGACGTGGATGGAGTTCTTGGTCCACACGGAGCAGAATCTAGCGGTGGAAATTTCTGGAAACTACCAGAGTTTGATGGAGCAGCAGAAGGCCCACGAGGTTGCAGTCCTTTCCCGATTTCCCCGCAGGTGTCTGCCTCCCGTCAATTTATTCCCGAATAATTCCTTGTCCTCCAGTTATTCCAGGCAGAGATGTTCAGCCGCCAGCAGATCCTCCACTCCATCATCAGTGATGGACAAAGGATGTTGGAGCAAGGTCAAGTGGATGACAGGTAGACGTCAATCTATTCCAATCTGGTCGTGTGAGCCATAGATCCAACATTGTCTGGATTTTATTCCGAAATGTCAGGAATGAGTTCCACCTGAAGCTGGCTCTGCTGAGTAACCAGTGGCAGGGAGTGGTGCGGCGTGCCCAGCAGAGGCGGGGCATCATCGACAGCCTCATCCGCCAGTGGCAGCGCTACAGGGAGATGGTGGAGAAGCTGCGCAAATGGCTGCTGGAGATCTCCCGGCCTGCAGAGGGCCTTCGGCTCGGCACCGCTGTTCCTTTACAGCAAGCCCGCTCCATGCTGGACGCCGTCCAGGTTGGTGACAGGAACATTTTCACGCATTGACGGCGCACCTTCTAGTCAGTGATTCGTCTCCTGTACAGCTGAAGGAGAAGGTGCTCCAGCGCCAGCAAGGCAGCTACATTCTGACGGTGGAGGCTGGCAAACACCTCCTCCTGTCAGCAGACGCTCAGGCTGAGTTGGCCCTGCAGGCGGAGCTCACCGACATCCAGGAGCGATGGAAACACGCCAGCGCTTGTCTGGACGAGCAGAAGAAAGAACTCAGCACCTTGTTAAAGGTAGACCACGCGCACCGCCTTGGATTTTTATAGTTTTCATGTTATAATAATTATTATATTCTAAATATATTTGGGGCGGCACGGTGGTCTAGGGGTTAGCGCGCAGACCTCACAGCTAGGAGACCAGGGTTCAATTCCACCCTCGGGCATCTCTGTGTGGAGTTTGCATGTTCTCCCCGTGCACGCGTGGGTTTTCTCCGGGTACTCCGGTTTCCTCCCACATTCCAAAAACATGCTAGGTTAATTAGCCACTCCAAATTGTCCATAGGTATGAATGTGAGTGTGAATGGTTGTTTGTCTATATGTGGCCTGTGATTGGCTGGCCACCAGTCCAGGGTGTACCCCGCCTCTCGCCTCAAGACAGCTGGGATAGGCTCCAGCACCCACCGCGACCCTTGTGAGGATAAGCGGTAGAAAATGAATGAATGATTATTAGTACTACTAGTAGTAGTAGTAGGCTAGTATTAGCCTGCTTATTGGCTTGTTTATTAGCCTGCTTTTGCCCTATTATATAAAATTTGTTAGACTTTTTTTTGTAAAAAAATAAAATAAAAAAATGTAAAAAAAAAATGAAAAAATCTATAAAAAATATAAAATTATTTAGACGGGCTTAAGAAAATTTTTAAATAGGCCTAATGACGCCACTGGCCCTTAGAAGTAAGAAAATACAAAACAAAACATGCTAGGTTAATTAGCCACTCCAAATTGTCCATAGGTATGAATGTGAGTGTGAATGGTTGTTTGTCTATATGTGCCCTGTGATTGGCTGGCCACCAGTCCAGGGTGTACACCGCCTCTCGCCCCAAGACAGCTGGGATAGGCTCCAGCAGCCCCGAGACCCTTGTAAGGATAAACAGTCGAAAGTGAATGAATGATTATTAGTACTACTACTAGTAGTAGTAGGCTAGTATTAGCCTGCTTATTGGCTTGTTTATTAGCCTGCTTTTGCCCTATTATATAAAATTTGTTATACTTTTTTTTTGTAAAAAAAAAAAATAAAAAAAATGTAAAAAAAAAATGAAAAAATCTATAAAAAATATAAAATTATTTAGACGGGCTTAAGAAAAATTGTAAATAGGCTTAATGACACCACTGGCCCTTAGAAGTAAAAAAAAAAAAAAAAAACATGCTAGGTTAATTAGCCACTCCAAATTGCCCATAGGTATGAATGTGAGTGTGAATGGTTGTTTGTCTATATGTGGCCTGTGATTGGCTGGCCACCAGTCCAGGGTGTACCCCGCCTCTCGCCTCAAGACAGCTGGGATAGGCTCCAGCACCCACCGCGACCCTTGTGAGGATAAGCGGTAGAAAATGAATGAATGATTATTAATACTACTACTACTAGTAGTAGGCTAGTATTAGCCTGCTTTTGCCCCTATTATATAAAATTTGTTAGACTTTTTTTTTGTAAAAAAAATTTAAAAAATGTAAAAAAAATTTATAAAAAATACCGAATTATTTAGAGGGGCTTAAGAACATTTTAAAATAGGCCTAATGACGCCACTGGCCCTTAGAAGTAAAAAAAAAAACAAAACATGCTAGGTTAATTAGCCACTCCAAATTGTCCATAGGTATGAATGTGAGTGTGAATGGTTGTTTGTCTATATGTGCCCTGTGATTGGCTGGCCACCAGTCCAGGGTGTACCCCGCCTCTCGCCCCAAGACAGCTGGGATAGGCTCCAGCAACCCTTGTGACCATGTCTAACTTATTGTGTGGAGATTTGTGGTAATAACGATAAAAGCAATCATCACTTGCAAGATGTTAATATTTCCCTGATCAGCTGATTGGAATGCTAACGCTAATGCCAAGTAGACGCTGTGTATGTGTTGAACTGCTACTTTTGCGCTACATAATACACCGACTCCAGGACTGGGACAGATGCGACAAAGGTATCGGTGGGTCTCTGGAAAAGCTTCGTGCCTTCAAACGTCAGCTGTCGCAGCCTCTTCCCGATCACCATGACGACCTGCAGGCTGAGCAGATGCGTTGCAAGGTAGAGTCTGATGCCACATTTCTAGTCATCTTGTTTACTAGTTTAGGATCGTGTCCATGTTGCAGGACCTGGAGGGAACCATCGATGGCTGGACGGGAGATTTGTCCCACCTGACCGTTCTGAGGGAGTCGCTGTCGTGTTACATCAGCGCCGAGGACCTTAGCGTGCTGCAGGAGCGCATCGAGCTGCTGCATCGCATGTGGGACCAAATCTGCCAGCAGGTGACGCACCAGCTTTGATCTGACTCGCGTGCACCGAAACCTTGCACGCCGCATCCTGCGTGTGCTGCTCATACACTCCCACGCAGGAAACGCACTCAACCACACGTTCATCGCTCGGCGGTCACAGCGTCTGCAATCTGTTCGCAGCTGTCCCTGCGTGCGCAGCAGGTGAGCGACAAGCTGAACGAGTGGAGCGTCTTCAGCGACAAGTACAAGGAGCTGTGCGAGTGGCTCACCGCCATGGAGAGCAAGGTGTCGCAAAACGGAGACATCAGCATCGAGGAGATGATCGAGCGGCTGCGCAAGGTAAAAAAACTAACTCCTCTCATAGAGGATCTTTGACTCGCGTTTTAGCAGTAGATCCTTCAAAATATAGGATCTTTGACTAGCGTTTTAGCAGTAGATCCTTCAAAATATAGGATCTTTGACTAGCGTTTTAGCAGTAGAGGAATCAAAATATAGGATCTTTGACTAGCGTTTTAGCAGTGGATCCTTCAAAATATAGGATCTTTGACTAGCGTTTTAGCAGTAGCAGAATCAAAATATTGGAGCACTCCTGTCATAGAGGATTTAGCAGTAGATCCTTCAAAATATAGGATCTTTGACTAACGTTTTAGCAGTAGATCCTTCAAAATATAGGATCTTTGACTAGCGTTTTAGCAGTAGATCCCTCAAAATATAGGATCTTGGACTAGCGTTTTAGCAGTAGATCCTTCAAAATATAGGATCTTTGACTAGCGTTTTAGCAGTGATCCTTCAAAATATAGGATCTTTGACTCGCGTTTTAGCAGTGGATCCTTCAAAATATAGGATCTTTGACTCGCGTTTTAGCAGTAGATCCTTCAAAATATAGGATCTTTGACAAGCGTTTTAGCAGTAGAGGAATCAAAATATTGGAGCACTCCTGTCATAGTGGATTTAGCAGTAGATCCTTCAAAATACAGGATCTTTGACTAGCGTTTTAGCAGTAGATCCTTCAAAATATAGGATCTTTGACTAGCGTTTTAGCAGTAGATCCTTCAAAATATAGGATCTTTGACAAGCGTTTTAGCAGTAGAGGAATCAAAATATTGGAGCACTCCTGTCATAGAGGATTTATCAGTAGATCCTTCAAAATATAGGATCTTTGACTAGCGTTTTAGCAGTAGCAGAATCAAAATATTGGAGCACTCCTGTCATAGAGGATTTAGCAGTAGATCCTTCAAAATATAGGATCTTTGACTGGCGTTTTAGCAGTAGATCCTTCAAAATATAGGATCTTTGACTCGCGTTTTAGCAGTAGATCCTTCAAAATATAGGATCTTTGACTCGCGTTTTAGCAGTAGATCCTTCAAAATATAGGATCTTTGACTAGCGTTTTAGCAGTAGATCCTTCAAAATATAGGATCTTTGACTGGCGTTTTAGCAGTAGATCCTTCAAAATATAGGATCTTGGACTAGCGTTTTAGCAGTAGATCCTTCAAAATATAGGATCTTTGACTCGCGTTTTAGCAGTGGATCCTTCAAAATATAGGATCTTTGACTCGCGTTTTAGCAGTAGATCCTTCAAAATATAGGATCTTTGACTCGCATTTTAGCAGTGGATCCTTCAAAATATAGGATCTTTGACTCGCGTTTTAGCAGTAGATCCTTCAAAATATAGGATCTTTGACTAGCGTTTTAGCAGTAGATCCTTCAAAATATAGGATCTTTGACTAGCGTTTTAGCAGTAGATCCTTCAAAATATAGGATCTTGGACTAGCGTTTTAGCAGTAGATCCTTCAAAATATAGGATCTTGGACTAGCGTTTTAGCAGTAGATCCTTCAAAATATAGGATCTTGGACTAGCGTTTTAGCAGTAGATCCTTCAAAATATAGGATCTTTGACTAGCGTTTCAGCAGTAGATCCTTCAAAATATAGGCTCTTTGATTAGCGTTTTAGCAGTAGAGGAATCAAAATATTGGAGCACTCCTGTCATAGAGGATTTAGCAGTAGATCCTTCAAAATATAGGATCTTGGACTAGCGTTTTAGCAGTAGATCCTTCAAAATATAGGATCTTGGACTAGCGTTTTAGCAGTAGATCCTTCAAAATATAGGATCTTGGACTAGCGTTTTAGCAGTAGATCCTTCAAAATATAGGATCTTTGACTAGCGTTTTAGCAGTAGAGGAATCAAAATATTGGAGCAATCCTGTCATAGAGGATTTAGCAGTAGATCCTTCAAAATAAAGGATCTTTGACTAGCGTTTTAGCAGTAGAGGAATCAAAATATTGGAGCACTCCTGTCATAGAGAATTTAGCAGTAGATCCTTCAAAATATAGGATCTTTGACTAGCGTTTTAGCAGTAGAGGAATCAAAATATTGGAGCACTCCTGTCATAGAGGATTTAGCAGTCGATCCTTCAAAATATAGGATCTTTGACAAGCGTTTTAGCAGTAGATCCTTCAAAATATAGGATCTTTGACTAGCGTTTTAGCAGTAGATCCTTCAAAATATAGGATCTTGGACTAGCGTTTTAGCAGTAGATCCTTCAAAATATAGGATCTTTGACTAGCGTTTTAGCAGTAGAGGAATCAAAATATTGGAGCACTCCTGTCATAGAGGATTTATCAGTAGATCATTCAAAATATAGGATCTTTGACTAGCGTTTTAGCAGTAGAGGAATCAAAATATTGGAGCACTCCTGTCATAGAGAATTTAGCAGTAGATCCTTCAAAATATAGGATCTTTGACTAGCGTTTTAGCAGTAGAGGCATCAAAATATAGGATTTTTTACAAGCGTTTTAGCAGTAGAGGAATCAAAATATTGGAGCACTCCTGTCATAGAGGATTTAGCAGTAGATCCTTCAAAATATAGGATCTTTGACTAGCGTTTTGGCAGTAGATCCTTCAAAATATAGGATCTTTGACTAGCGTTTTAGCAGTAGATCCTTCAAAATATAGGATCTTTGACTAGCGTTTTAGCAGTAGAGGAATCCAAATATTGGAGCATTCCTGTCATAGAGGATTTAGCAGTAGATCCTTCAAAATATAGGATCTTTGACTAGTGTTTTAGCAGTAGAGGAATCAAAATATAGGATCTTTGACTAGGGTTTTAGCAGTAGAGGAATCAAAATATAGGATCTTTGACTAGCGTTTTAGCAGTAGATCCTTCAAAATATAGGATCTTTGACTAGCGTTTTAGCAGTAGAGGAATCAAAATATTGGAGCACTCCTGTCATAGAGGATCTTTGACCAACATTTTTGCAGTAAAGCTTTCAAAATAGCAGATCACTCAAAATCAGGGGCGTCGCTAGGTTCTGACAGGGGGCGGGGCCTACAGCCGTCGGCTTACTGTGATGTCACACAGAGAGCCAAACGATGAGATTTGTATGCTCCCGGTCTTCTTCATGAACCCTTCAGGACTACCAGGAGGAGATCTCTGTGGCCGAGGAGAATAAGCTGCACCTCCACCAGCTGGGGGAGCGTCTGGCCCGAGCCAGCCACCCGGGAAAAGCTGCCGAAATGGAACACAAGCTGAGTAAAGTCAACGAGCGCTGGCAGCACCTCCTGGATCTCGTCCGCGCCCGGTGAGGACCTCAACGCCGAGTCCGATTCCATGCCGCTAACTTTGCAAATGTTTTCTATCAGGGTGAAGAAGCTGAGGGAAACTCTGGTGGCCGTGCAGCAGCTGGACAAGAACATGAACAGCCTGCGTTCCTGGCTGGCCCACATGGAGACGGAGCTGTCCCGACCCATCGCCTACGACGCCTGTGACTTCCAAGACATTCAGCGCAAACTGGACGAGCAGCAGGTAGGCCGCGAGGTGGCTTGTTGCCGCACGGGGGTTACTGTTCCGGTTCCGGTGCGACCGTCTGCGTGTTCTTGTGCTCGCACAGGAGCTCCAGAGCGACATCGAGAAGCACAGCACGGGAGTGGCGTCGGTACTCAGTCTGTGCGAGGTGCTCCTGCACGACTGCGACGCCTGTGCCACCGACGCCGAGTGCGACTCCATCCAGCAGGCCACGCGTAGCCTGGACCGGCGCTGGAGGAGCATCTGCGCCTCCTCTGTGGAGAGGCGACTCAAGTAGGACGCAGTCAGATCCGCACGCAATCCGATCTCGTTTTCTCGCACTCAACGTCTCTTTTGTCAGGATCGAAGAAACGTGGCGTTTGTGGCAGAAATTCCTGGAGGACTTTTCACGCTTTGGGGAGTGGCTCGCCACCTCGGAGACGACGGCTGCGCTTCCGAACTCCTCCGGTGTTTTGTACACCGTAGCCAAGGAGGAACTTAAGAAGTTTGAGGTACATCCTGGAAAACAGAATGTCGCATATTAGCATGCTAGCTATTCCGAAGTCCCATGTCTTCCACAGTCCTTCCAGAGGCAGGTCCACGAAAGCCTCACCCAGCTGGAGCTAATCAACAAGCAGTACCGCCGCCTGGCCAGAGAGAACCGCACCGACGCGTCCTGTCACCTGAAAGAGATGGCGCACAGCGCCAACCAGCGATGGGACAACCTGCAGAAGAGGGTGGCGTCCATCCTGCGCAGGCTCAAGGTGCATTTTGCCGCAACAAACGACGTGTTTGCTTCCACGTTACGCGTGTCTCCGCTTCCCTTTCCAGCACTTCATCAGCCAGAGGGAGGAGTTTGAGACGGCGAGGGACGCCATCCTGGTGTGGCTGACCGAGATGGACCTGCAGCTCACCAACATCGAGCACTTCTCCGAGTGCGACATCCAGGCCAAGATCAAGCAGCTGAGGGTAAGATGGTCGCTCCTTAATGGCTTGGTTGCGGTGTCACGCAGCTCTGCTTCAGTCCTGTGAGTGGTGCTGTTGAGCACCGCCATCTTCTGGCCCTGATGTGTCACTGCAGGAAGGTTGCTTCCAAAACCTTTTTTTAGACGATAAGTCAGGGGTCTCAAACACGCGGCCCGCGGGCCAAATGTGGCCCGCAGGACACTAGTTTGAGGCCCCCGCCTTGATATGAAAGTTTGATATGGATGCTGTATGGTATCATGTACCCAGAAAAAATTATTACCTTTGATTCATGTTCATGTTAAAGGTTAAATAACTGTTAATAGTTATCCTCCCTATCCGTGTGGAAGTGGTAAGTTTTTTGGCTATTTAAGTTGAAAGGAAATAACTTGAAGGCTACCGTTTAGGTCGCTAGCTCTCTAGTTTGCGAGTTAGCA
>NC_080484.1:15692500-15693712 GCF_030265055.1 Doryrhamphus excisus
CCTCCGAGAATATACCATCAAAGGTTCTCCCAATTGGCAACGACTGAGCATGAATGCTGGTGGATCACAAGCACAATGCCGGGATTAGCCTGCTGCTGTTTTTAATGTGGCTTGTGATGAGCAGTCCAGTGGGCCCTGTGCATTTAAAGACAATAAGAAGCGTTCATTTCATTGGTTAAGATTACATTTGGCTGTGTTAAATCCTCTCACACCTTCTGCCCTATCTCTGGAAAATGCTAATTGTAACTGTATTAGATTTAATCAAAGTTATAAAAAAGTTATATGTCGGGAATAAATGGACAAAAACAAAGGAACAATATATTCTCCCTCCGAGAATATACCATCAAAGGTTCTCCCAATTGGCAACGACCGAGTATGAATGCTGGTGGATCACAAGCACAATGCCGGGATTAGCCTGCTGCTGTGTTTAATGTGGCTTGTGATGAGCAGTCCAGTGGGCCCTGCGCATTTAAAGACAATAAGAGGTGTTCATTTCATTGGTTAAGATTACACTTGGCTGTGTTAAATCCTCTCGCTCCTTCTGCCCTACCTCTGGAAAATGCTAATTGTAACTATTAGATTTAATCAAAGTTATAAAAAAGTTATATGACGGGAATAAATGGACAAAAACTCATGGCTCATCTCCGTGGCTGTGTGCTTGCACGCCCCTCCCTCCCTCCCTCCCTCCCTCCCTCCGAGAATATACCATCAAAGGTTCTCCCAATTGGCAACGACCAAGTATGAATGCTGGTGGATCATAAACACAATGCCGGGATTAGCCTGCTGCTGTGTTTAATGTGGCTTGTGATGAGCAGTCCAGTGGGCCCTGAGAAGCGTTCATTTCATTGGTTAAGATTACACTTGGCTGTGTTAAATCCTCTCACTCCTTCTGCCCTACCTCTCGAAAATGCTAATTGTAACTGTATGAGATTTAATGAATAAATCAAGTAACATGAAATGAAAAACAACAACAATAATAATATGCACTGGCTTCCTGTGAACATCCAGGTCGTTGAATCGCCGGGGCCCTGAATGGACGCAGCTGGACCGTTGTGGTTGTCTTAGAAAACGTCGGGCCTCCCATGCTAACGTCACGTCATCTACATCTAGTCTGACTTGCTATGTGAAGCCAAACGTCTACTAAGACAACCCGAACGGTCCAGTCGGGATCCGTTCAATTCCCTGAGACTTGAGAGCGGGTGAACGTGGCCA
>NC_080484.1:15693732-15708732 GCF_030265055.1 Doryrhamphus excisus
CGTGCCTTGTAAACGTTTTTTTTTTTGGGGGGGGCGTTGTGTTGTAAAAACGGCTATGTGCATCCATGCAGGAGGTTCTGCGCTCCCACGCGCCGGTGCAGGCCTCCCTGCAGGTTCTCCAAGAACTGGGACATCAGCTGAAGCAGCAGGTGGACACCTCAGCAGCAGCCACCGTTCAGTCTGATCATCTGGCGCTTTCCCAGCGGCTAGCGGCTGTGGAACAAGCGCTGACCAGACAACTCATCACCCTGCAGGTGGACAATGTTTGGAAGGAAAATATATACATATACATATACTACATATACATATACCTTCATTGTATTCAGAAATAAATAGTATTTTTACTTCACATCTGGAAAACAGTTGCATTGCAGCATATTATGCACTGTTGGGAGTATTTGACTACAGTGACTCTTAACAAAGTACTCAAGCAGCATATAATGTACTGCCTTTCAGCAGTATCAAAAAAAAATACTCCTACGTCTACTGTATTTATGTACAGTGAGGTATGGCACCAAGCAGCATGACTTGCACTACCTTGACTATTCCGGCATCTTCCAAAGAATACTATAAGAGTATTTTTTTACACAGCGAGGCATAGCAGCCTATCATGCGCTATTGTAACAATTCCAGCATCATCAAAGTACTCCTATGAGTATTTGTGTTCAGCGAGGCATAGCCGTACGCAGCATATCATGCACTGCCATCTAGCATCGTTCGTGTACTCCTTTGTGTATTTATGCTCAGTGAGGTATAGCAGCATGTCATACACTATTGGAACAAATCCAGCATCATCAAAGTACTTCTATGAGTATTTGTGTTCAGCAAGGCATACCCATAAATAGCATATCATGCACCGCTGTTCGGCATCATCAAGTACTCCTTTGAGTATTTGTGTTCAGCAAGGCATACCCATAAATAGCATATCATGCACCGCTGTTCGGCATCATCAAGTACTTCTATGAGTATTTGTGTTCAGCAAGGCATACCCATAAATAGCATATCATGCACCGCTGTTTGGCATCATCAAGTACTTCTATGAGTATTTGTGTTCAGTAAGGCATAGCTGTACGCAGCATATCATGCACCGCTGTTCCGCATACTCAAGTACTCTTATGAGTATTTGTGTTCAGCAAGGCATACCCATAAATAGCATATCATGCACCGCTGTTCCGCATAATCAAGTACTCCTATGAGTATTTGTGTTCAGCAAGGCATACCCATAAATAGCATATCATGCACCGATGTTCGGCATCATCAAGTACTCCTATGAGTATTTGTGTTCAGCAAGGCATACCCATAAATAGCTTATCATGCACCGCTGTTCGGCATCATCAAGTACTCCTATGAGTATTTGTGTTCAGCAAGGCATACCCATAAATAGTATATCATGCACCGATGTTCGGCATCATCAATGTACTTCTATGAGTATTTGTGTTCAGTAAGGCATAGCCATAAGCAGCATATCATGCACTGATGTTCGGCATCATCAAGTACTCCTTTGAGTATTTGTGTTCAGCAAGGCATACCCATAAATAGCATATCATGCACCGCTGTTCGGCATCATCAAGTACTCCTATGAGTATTTGTGTTCAGCAAGGCATACCCATAAATAGCATATCATGCACCGCTGTTCGGCATCATCAAGTACTCCTATGAGTATTTGTGTTCAGCAAGGCATACCCATAAATAGCATATCATGCACCGCTGTTCGGCATCATCAAGTACTCCTTTGAGTATTTGTGTTCAGCAAGGCATACCCATAAATAGCATATCATGCACCGCTGTTCGGCATCATCAAGTACTCCTTTGAGTATTTGTGTTCAGCAAGGCATACCCATAAATATCATATCATGCACCGCTGTTCGGCATCATCAAGTACTCCTTTGAGTATTTGTGTTCAGCAAGGCATACCCATAAATATCATATCATGCACCGCTGTTCGGCATCATCAAGTACTTCTATGAGTATTTGTGTTCAGCAAGGCATACCCATAAATAGCTTATCATGCACCGCTGTTCGGCATCATCAAGTACTCCTATGAGTATTTGTGTTCAGCAAGGCATACCCATAAATAGCATATCATGCACCGCTGTTCGGCATCATCAAGTACTCCTTTGAGTATTTGTGTTCAGCAAGGCATACCCATAAATAGCATATCATGCACCGCTGTTCGGCATCATCAAGTACTCCCATGAGTATTTGTTTTCAGTAAGGCATACCCATAAATATCATATCATGCACCGCTGTTCGGCATCATCAAGTACTCCTTTGAGTATTTGTGTTCAGCAAGGCATACCCATAAATAGCATATCATGCACCGCTGTTCGGCATCATCAAGTACTCCTATGAGTATTTGTGTTCAGCAAGGCATACCCATAAATAGCTTATCATGCACCGCTGTTCGGCATCATCAAGTACTTCTATGAGTATTTGTGTTCAGCAAGGCATAGTCATAAGCAGCATATCATGCATCGCTGTTCGGCATCATCAAGTACTCCTATGAGTATTTGTGTTCAGCAAGGCATACCCATAAATAGCATATCATGCACCGCTGTTCGGCATCATCAAGTACTCCTATGAGTATTTGTGTTCAGCAAGGCATAGCTGTACGCAGCATATCATGCACTGATGTTCAGCATCATCAAGTACTCCTATGAGTATTTGTGTTCAGCAAGGCATACCCATAAATAGCATATCATGCACCGCTGTTCGGCATCATCCGGTGTTCCTGAATGATTGACCTTCACAATGACAGAAAGCAAAGCGACGCCGACATCTGCGTCCTCTCTCTCTCCTCCAGACCGGCGTACACGACTATGAAACCTTCAACCACCAGCTGGACTCCCTCGTGAGCTGGGTGGTTGAAGCCGAGGAGGCCCTGAAGGTGCAAGACCCCAACGGCTCCACCGACCTGACCCTCATCAAGCAACGCATGCAGGAGCTAAAAGTCGGGAAACATTTTTTTGTTGTTTCTGCGAACTGTCCATGACGGACCAAACTAACCGGGGGTGTCTTTCTACAGAGACTCATGATGAACTTCAGCAGCATGGCCCCGGAGTTGGAACGACTCAATGAGCTCGGTTACCGACTCCCGCTCAACGATTCGGAGATTAAAAGCATGCAGAACCTGAACAGGAACTGGTCGGGGGCATCGGCGCAGACCACAGAGAGATTCAGGTTTGAAGATCATTTCTTGTGTCATCTTCTAAAATATACTTTCAATGGGACCTTTTATGCTCCTTCTTGGGGTCTCAAACTCAATTTACCTGGGGGGCCACTGGAGCTAGGGTCTGGTTCAAGGCTGGGCCGCATCAGGTTTTCCAAAAAAAAAACAACGCATTTATTAAAAACAGAAAAATATACAAACTTTTCGATTTTCTACAATAAAAGCTCTGATAAAACATTCCACTGTTCTCAAATATCTTACTTTTTATTTTTCTGCACAAAATAAGATGAAAAATAAATAAATAAAGAAAATCAATCAATCAGTAATAAATAAATATAATAATAATAATAAAAACTTAAGAAACCACATATAGTTGGTGGGTAGACAAATGATTTTTTTCAGATTAAAATGAACAAAGCATTATTAGAGCCCTGTAGACATGACAAAACACGACTATAGTCACATTTATACTCTTTTTATTTACAACATATTGCGCAACTGCAGGGTCTTGAGACACATGCTAACTCGCAAACTAGAGAGCTAGCGACCTAAACGGTAGCCTCCAAGTTATTTCCTTTCAACTTAAATAGCCAAAAACTTACCACTTCCACATGGATAGGGAGGATAACTATTAACAGTTATTTAACCTTTAACATGAATCATTCATTCATTCATTTTCTACCGCTTTTTCCTCACGAGGGTCGCGGGGGTGCTGGAGCCTATCCCAGCTGTCTTGGGGCGAGAGGCGGGGTACACCCCGGACTGGTCGCCACCCAATCACAGAGCACATATAGACAAACAACCATTCACACTCACATTCATACCTATGGAAAATTTGGAGTGGCTAATTAACCTAGCATGTTTTTGGAATGTGGGAGGAAACCGGAGTACCCGGAGAAAACCCACGCAGGCACAGGGAGAACATGCAAACTCCACACAGAGATGGCCGAGGGTGGGGATTGAACCCTGGTCTCCTAGCTGTGAGGTCTGCGCGCTAACCACTAGACCGCCGTGCCGCCCATAAATAAATATAATAATAATAATAAAAAGTTAAGAAACCACATATAGTTGGCGGGTAGACAAATGATTTTTTTCATATTAAAATGAACAAAGCATTATTAGAGCCCTGTAGACATGACAAAACACGACTATAGTCACATTTATACTTTTTTTATTTACAACATATTGCGCAACTGCAGGGTCTTGAGACACATGCTAACTCGCAAACTAGAGAGCTAGCGACCTAAACGGTAGCCTTCAAGTTATTTCCTTTCAACTTAAATAGCCAGAAACTTACCACTTCCACACGGATAGGGAGGATAACTATTAACAGTTATTTAACCTTTAACATGAATCATTCATTCATTCATTTTCTACCGCTTTTCCTCACAAGGGTCGCGGGGGTGCTGGAGCCTATCCCAGCTGTCTTGGGGCGAGAGGCGGGGTACACCCCGGACTGGTCGCCAGCCAATCACAGGGCACATATAGACAAACAACCATTCACACTCACATTCATACCTATGGACAATTTGGAGTCGCTAATTAACCTAGCATGTTTTTGGAATGTGGGAGGAAACCGGAGTACCCGGAGAAAACCCACGCATGCACGGGGAGAACATGCAAACTCCACACAGAGATGGCCGAGGGTGGGATTGAACCCTGGTCTCTTAGCTGTGAGGTCTGCGCGCTAACCACTCGACCGCCGTGCCGCTCGAACATGAATCAAATGTTATCATTTTTTCTGGGTACATGATACCATACAGCATCCATATCAAACTAACATTAAACTTTCATATCAAGGCGGGGGCCTCAAACTAGTGTCCTGCGGGCCACATTTGGCACACGGGCCGCATGTTTGAGACCCCTGCCTATACAGGATCACAAAAGTGAAAGTTACACAGGATAACCCGCACGGAAAGCTGTATTTCCGTTGGATTTCCAAGGAAAGCGACAGAATAAAATGAAAACCCGACAGTTTTGGACATCCAAGGAAAGATAAACGTTATGCGTTGTTGATGTTTTTGCTGCAGCAAACTGCAGTCCTTCCTGCTTCAGCAGCAGACCTTCTTGGAGAAGTGCGAGACGTGGATGGAGTTCTTGGTCCACACGGAGCAGAATCTAGCGGTGGAAATTTCTGGAAACTACCAGAGTTTGATGGAGCAGCAGAAGGCCCACGAGGTTGCAGTCCTTTCCCGATTTCCCCGCAGGTGTCTGCCTCCCGTCAATTTATTCCCGAATAATTCCTTGTCCTCCAGTTATTCCAGGCAGAGATGTTCAGCCGCCAGCAGATCCTCCACTCCATCATCAGTGATGGACAAAGGATGTTGGAGCAAGGTCAAGTGGATGACAGGTAGACGTCAATCTATTCCAATCTGGTCGTGTGAGCCATTGATCCAACGTTGTCTGGATTTTATTCCGAAATGTCAGGAATGAGTTCCACCTGAAGCTGGCTCTGCTGAGTAACCAGTGGCAGGGAGTGGTGCGGCGTGCCCAGCAGAGGCGGGGCATCATCGACAGCCTCATCCGCCAGTGGCAGCGCTACAGGGAGATGGTGGAGAAGCTGCGCAAATGGCTGCTGGAGATCTCCCGGCCTGCAGAGGGCCTTCGGCTCGGCACCGCTGTTCCTTTACAGCAAGCCCGCTCCATGCTGGACGCCGTCCAGGTTGGTGACAGGACCATTTTCACGCATTGACGGCGCACCTTCTAGTCAGTGATTCGTCTCCTGTACAGCTGAAGGAGAAGGTGCTCCAGCGCCAGCAAGGCAGCTACATTCTGACGGTGGAGGCTGGCAAACACCTCCTCCTGTCAGCAGACGCTCAGGCTGAGTTGGCCCTGCAGGCGGAGCTCACCGACATCCAGGAGCGATGGAAACACGCCAGCGCTTGTCTGGACGAGCAGAAGAAAGAACTCAGCACCTTGTTAAAGGTAGACCACGCGCACCGCCTTGGATTTTTATAGTTTTCATGTTATAATAATTATTATATTCTAAATATATCTATGGGTTAGCGCGCAGACCTCACAGCTAGGAGACCAGGGTTCAATTCCACCCTCGGGCATCTCTGTGTGGAGTTTGCATGTTCTCCCCGTGCATGCGTGGGTTTTCTCCGGGTACTCCGGTTTCCTCCCACATTCCAAAAACATGCTAGGTTAATTAGCCACTCCAAATTGTCCATAGGTATGAATGTGAGTGTGAATGGTTGTTTGTCTATATGTGCCCTGTGATTGGCTGGCCACCAGTCCAGGGTGTACCCCGCCTCTCGCCCCAAAGACAGCTGGGATAGGCTCCAGCAGCCCCGAGACCATTGTGAGGATAAACAGTAGAAAATGAATGAATGATTATTAGTACTACTACTAGTAGTAGTAGGCTAGTATTAGCCTGCTTATTGGCTTGCTTATTAGCCTGCTTTTGCCCTATTATATAAAATTTGTTAGACTTTTTTTTGTAAAAAAATAAAATAAAAAAAATGTAAAAAAAAAATGAAAAAATCTATAAAAAATATAAAATTATTTAGATGGGCTTAAGAAAAATTGTAAATAGGCTTAATGACACCACTGGCCCTTAGAAGTAAAAAAAAAAAAAACATGCTAGGTTAATTAGCCACTCCAAATTGCCCATAGGTATGAATGTGAGTGTGAATGGTTGTTTGTCTATATGTGGCCTGTGATTGGCTGGCCACCAGTCCAGGGTGTACCCCGCCTCTCGCCTCAAGACAGCTGGGATAGGCTCCAGCACCCACCGCGACCCTTGTGAGGATAAGCGGTAGAAAATGAATGAATGATTATTAATACTACTACTACTAGTAGTAGGCTAGTATTAGCCTGCTTTTGCCCCTATTATATAAAATTTGTTAGACTTTTTTTTTGTAAAAAAATTTTTAAAAATGTAAAAAAATTTATAAAAAATACCGAATTATTTAGAGGGGCTTAAGAACATTTTAAAATAGGCCTAATGACGCCACTGGCCCTTAGAAGTAAAAAAAAACAAAACATGCTAGGTTAATTAGCCACTCCAAATTGTCCATAGGTATGAATGTGAGTGTGAATGGTTGTTTGTCTATATGTGCCCTGTGATTGGCTGGCCACCAGTCCAGGGTGTACTCCGCCTCTCGCCCCAAGACAGCTGGGATAGGCTCCAGCAACCCTTGTGACCATGTCTAACTTATTGTGTGGAGATTTGTGGTAATAACGATAAAAGCCATCATCACTCGCAAGATGTTAATATTTCCCTGATCAGCTGATTGGAATGCTAACGCTAATGCCAAGTAGACGCTGTGTATGTGTTGAACTGCTACTTTTGCGCTACGTAACACCGACTCCAGGACTGGGACAGATGCGACAAAGGTATCGGTGGGTCTCTGGAAAAGCTTCGTGCCTTCAAGCGTCAGCTGTCGCAGCCTCTTCCCGATCACCATGACGACCTGCAGGCTGAGCAGATGCGTTGCAAGGTAGAGTCTGATGCCACATTTCTAGTCATCTTGTTTACTAGTTTAGGATCGTGTCCATGTTGCAGGACCTGGAGGGAACCATAGATGGCTGGACGGGAGATTTGTCCCACCTGACCGTTCTGAGGGAGTCGCTGTCGTGTTACATCAGCGCCGAGGACCTTAGCGTGCTGCAGGAGCGCATCGAGCTGCTGCATCGCATGTGGGACCAAATCTGCCAGCAGGTGACGCACCAGCTTTGATCTGACTCGCGTGCACCGAAACCTTGCACGCCGCATCCTGCGTGTGCTGCTCATACACTCCCACGCAGGAAGCGCACTCAACCACACGTTCATCGCTCGGCGGTCACAGCGTCTGCAATCTGTTTGCAGCTGTCCCTGCGTGCGCAGCAGGTGAGCGACAAGCTGAACGAGTGGAGCGTCTTCAGCGACAAGTACAAGGAGCTGTGCGAGTGGCTCACCGCCATGGAGAGCAAGGTGTCGCAAAACGGAGACATCAGCATCGAGGAGATGATCGAGCGGCTGCGCAAGGTAAAAAAACTAACTCCTCTCATAGAGGATCTTTGACTCGCGTTTTAGCAGTAGATCCTTCAAAATATAGGATCTTTGACTAGCGTTTTAGCAGTAGATCCTTCAAAATATAGGATCTTTGACTAGCGTTTTAGCAGTAGAGGAATCAAAATATAGGATCTTTGACTAGCGTTTTAGCAGTGGATCCTTCAAAATATAGGATCTTTGACTAGCGTTTTAGCAGTAGCAGAATCAAAATATTGGAGCACTCCTGTCATAGAGGATTTAGCAGTAGATCCTTCAAAATATAGGATCTTTGACTAACGTTTTAGCAGTAGATCCTTCAAAATATAGGATCTTTGACTCGCGTTTTAGCAGTGATCCTTCAAAATATAGGATCTTTGACTCGCGTTTTAGCAGTGGATCCTTCAAAATATAGGATCTTTGACTCGCGTTTTAGCAGTAGATCCTTCAAAATATAGGATCTTTGACTCGCGTTTTAGCAGTAGATCCTTCAAAATATAGGATCTTTGACTCGCGTTTTAGCAGTAGATCCTTCAAAATATAGGATCTTTGACTAGCGTTTTAGCAGTAGATCCTTCAAAATATAGGATCTTTGACTCGCGTTTTAGCAGTAGATCCTTCAAAATATAGGATCTTTGACTCGCGTTTTAGCAGTAGATCCTTCAAAATATAGGATCTTTGACTAGCGTTTTAGCAGTAGATCCTTCAAAATATAGGATCTTTGACTAGCGTTTTAGCAGTAGATCCTTCAAAATATAGGATCTTTGACTAGCGTTTTAGCAGTAGAGGAATCAAAATATTGGAGCACTCCTGTCATAGAGGATCTTTGACCAACATTTTAGCAGTAGATCCTTCAAAATATAGGATCTTTGACTCGCGTTTTAGCAGTAGAGGAATCAAAATATAGGATCTTTGACTAGCGTTTTAGCAGTAGAGGAATCAAAATATTGGAGCACCCCTGTCATAGCGGATTTAGCAGTCGATCCTTCAAAATATAGGATCTTTGACTAGCGTTTTAGCAGTAGAGAAATCAAAATATAGGATCTTTGACAAGCGTTTTAGCAGTAGAGAAATCAAAATATAGGATCTTTGACTCGCGTTTTAGCAGTAGATCCTTCAAAATATAGGATCTTTGACTCGCGTTTTAGCAGTGGATCCTTCAAAATATAGGATCTTTGACTCGCGTTTTAGCAGTAGATCCTTCAAAATATAGGATCTTTGACTCGCATTTTAGCAGTGGATCCTTCAAAATATAGGATCTTTGACTCGCGTTTTAGCAGTAGATCCTTCAAAATATAGGATCTTTGACTAGCGTTTTAGCAGTAGATCCTTCAAAATATAGGATCTTTGACTAGCGTTTTAGCAGTAGATCCTTCAAAATATAGGATCTTGGACTAGCGTTTTAGCAGTAGATCCTTCAAAATATAGGATCTTGGACTAGCGTTTTAGCAGTAGATCCTTCAAAATATAGGATCTTGGACTAGCGTTTTAGCAGTAGATCCTTCAAAATATAGGATCTTGGACTAGCGTTTTAGCAGTAGATCCTTCAAAATATAGGATCTTGGACTAGCGTTTTAGCAGTAGATCCTTCAAAATATAGGATCTTGGACTAGCGTTTTAGCAGTAGATCCTTCAAAATATAGGATCTTTGACTAGCGTTTCAGCAGTAGATCCTTCAAAATATAGGCTCTTTGATTAGCGTTTTAGCAGTAGAGGAATCAAAATATTGGAGCACTCCTGTCATAGAGGATTTAGCAGTAGATCCTTCAAAATATAGGATCTTTGACTGGCGTTTTAGCAGTAGATCCTTCAAAATATAGGATCTTGGACTAGCGTTTTAGCAGTAGATCCTTCAAAATATAGGATCTTTGACTAGCGTTTTAGCAGTAGATCCTTCAAAATATAGGATCTTTGACTAGCGTTTTAGCAGTAGAGGTATCAAAATATAGGATCTTTGACTAGTGTTTTAGCAGTAGAGGAATCAAAATATAGGATCTTTGACTAGCGTTTTAGCAGTAGAGGAATCAAAATATTGGAGCACTCCTGTCATAGAGGATTTAGCAGTAGATCATTCAAAATATAGGATCTTTGACTCGCGTTTTAGCAGTGGATCCTTCAAAATATAGGATCTTTGACTCGCGTTTTAGCAGTAGATCCTTCAAAATATAGGATCTTTGACTCGCATTTTAGCAGTGGATCCTTCAAAATATAGGATCTTTGACTCGCGTTTTAGCAGTAGATCCTTCAAAATATAGGATCTTTGACTAGCGTTTTAGCAGTAGATCCTTCAAAATATAGGATCTTTGACTAGCGTTTTAGCAGTAGATCCTTCAAAATATAGGATCTTGGACTAGCGTTTTAGCAGTAGATCCTTCAAAATATAGGATCTTGGACTAGCGTTTTAGCAGTAGATCCTTCAAAATATAGGATCTTGGACTAGCGTTTTAGCAGTAGATCCTTCAAAATATAGGATCTTGGACTAGCGTTTTAGCAGTAGATCCTTCAAAATATAGGATCTTGGACTAGCGTTTTAGCAGTAGATCCTTCAAAATATAGGATCTTGGACTAGCGTTTTAGCAGTAGATCCTTCAAAATATAGGATCTTTGACTAGCGTTTCAGCAGTAGATCCTTCAAAATATAGGCTCTTTGATTAGCGTTTTAGCAGTAGAGGAATCAAAATATTGGAGCACTCCTGTCATAGAGGATTTAGCAGTAGATCCTTCAAAATATAGGATCTTTGACTGGCGTTTTAGCAGTAGATCCTTCAAAATATAGGATCTTGGACTAGCGTTTTAGCAGTAGATCCTTCAAAATATAGGATCTTTGACTAGCGTTTTAGCAGTAGATCCTTCAAAATATAGGATCTTTGACTAGCGTTTTAGCAGTAGAGGTATCAAAATATAGGATCTTTGACTAGTGTTTTAGCAGTAGAGGAATCAAAATATAGGATCTTTGACTAGCGTTTTAGCAGTAGAGGAATCAAAATATTGGAGCACTCCTGTCATAGAGGATTTAGCAGTAGATCATTCAAAATATAGGATCTTTGACTAGCGTTTTAGCAGTAGATCCTTCAAAATATAGCATCTTTGACTAGCGTTTTAGCAGTAGATCCTTCAAAATATAGGATCTTTGACTAGCGTTTTAGCAGTAGATCCTTCAAAATATAGGATCTTTGACTAGCGTTTTAGCAGTAGATCCTTCAAAATATAGGATCTTGGACTAGCGTTTTAGCAGTAGATCCTTCAAAATATAGGATCTTGGACTAGCGTTTTAGCAGTAGATCCTTCAAAATATAGGATCTTTGACTAGCGTTTTAGCAGTAGATCCTTCAAAATATAGGACCTTTGACTAGCGTTTTAGCAGTAGAGGTATCAAAATATAGGATCTTTGACTAGTGTTCTAGCAGTAGAGGAATCAAAATATAGGATCTTTGACTAGCGTTTTAGCAGTAGAGGAATCAAAATATTGGAGCACTCCTGTCATAGAGGATTTAGCAGTAGATCATTCAAAATATAGGATCTTTGACTAGCGTTTTAGCAGTAGATCCTTCAAAATATAGCATCTTTGACTAGCGTTTTAGCAGTAGATCCTTCAAAATATAGGATCTTTGACTAGCGTTTTAGCAGTAGATCCTTCAAAATATAGGATCTTTGACTAGCGTTTTAGCAGTAGATCCTTCAAAATATAGGATCTTTGACTAGTGTTTTAGCAGTAGAGGAATCAAAATATTGGAGCACTCCTGTCATAGAGGATCTTTGACCAACGTTTTTGCAGTAAAGCTTTCAAAATAGCAGATCACTCAAAATCAGGGGCGTCGCTAGGTTCTGACAGGGGGCGGGGCCTACAGCCGTCGGCTTACTGTGATGTCACACAGAGAGCCAAATGATGAGATTTGTCTGCTCCCGGTCTTCTTCATGAACCCTTCAGGACTACCAGGAGGAGATCTCTGTGGCCGAGGAGAATAAGCTGCACCTCCACCAGCTGGGGGAGCGTCTGGCCCGAGCCAGCCACCCGGGAAAAGCTGCCGAAATGGAACACAAGCTGAGTAAAGTCAACGAGCGCTGGCAGCACCTCCTGGATCTCGTCCGCGCCCGGTGAGGACCTCAACGCCGAGTCCGATTCCATGCCGCTAACTTTGCAAATGTTTTCTATCAGGGTGAAGAAGCTGAGGGAAACTCTGGTGGCCGTGCAGCAGCTGGACAAGAACATGAGCAGCCTGCGTTCCTGGCTGGCCCACATGGAGACGGAGCTGTCCCGACCCATCGCCTACGACGCCTGTGACTTCCAAGACATTCAGCGCAAACTGGACGAGCAGCAGGTAGGCCGCGAGGTGGCTTGTTGCCGCACGGGGGTTACTGTTCCGGTTCCGGTTCCGGTGCGACCGTCTGCGTGTTCTTGTGCTCGCACAGGAGCTCCAGAGCGACATCGAGAAGCACAGCACGGGAGTGGCGTCGGTACTCAGTCTGTGCGAGGTGCTCCTGCACGACTGCGACGCCTGTGCCACCGACGCCGAGTGCGACTCCATCCAGCAGGCCACGCGTAGCCTGGACCGGCGCTGGAGGAGCATCTGCGCCTCCTCTGTGGAGAGGAGACTCAAGTAGGACGCAGTCAGATCCGCACGCAATCCGATCTCGTTTTCTCGCGCTCAACGTCTCTTTGTCAGGATCGAAGAAACGTGGCGTTTGTGGCAGAAATTCCTGGAGGACTTTTCACGCTTTGGGGAGTGGCTCGCCACCTCGGAGACGACGGCTGCGCTTCCGAACTCCTCCGGTGTTTTGTACACCGTAGCCAAGGAGGAACTTAAGAAGTTTGAGGTACATTCTGGAAAACACAATGTCGCATACTAGCATGCTAGCTATTCCGAAGTCCCATGTCTTCCACAGTCCTTCCAGAGGCAGGTCCACGAAAGCCTCACCCAGCTGGAGCTAATCAACAAGCAGTACCGCCGCCTGGCCAGAGAGAACCGCACCGACGCGTCCTGTCACCTGAAAGAGATGGCGCACAGCGCCAACCAGCGATGGGACAACCTGCAGAAGAGGGTGGCGTCCATCCTGCGCAGGCTCAAGGTGCATTTTGCCGCAACAAACGACGTGTTTGCTTCCACGTTACGCGTGTCTCCGCTTCCCTTTCCAGCACTTCATCAGCCAGAGGGAGGAGTTTGAGACGGCGAGGGACGCCATCCTGGTGTGGCTGACCGAGATGGACCTGCAGCTCACCAACATCGAGCACTTCTCCGAGTGCGACATCCAGGCCAAGATCAAGCAGCTGAGGGTAAGATGGTCGCTCCTTAATGGCTTGGTTGCGGTGTCACGCAGCCCTGCTTCAGTCCTGTGGGTGGTGCTGTTGAGCACCGCCATCTTCTGGCCCTGATGTGTCACTGCAGGAAGGTTGCTTCCAAAACCTTTTTTAGACGATAAGTCAGGGGTGTCAAACACGCGGCCCGCGGGCCAAATGTGGCCCGCAGGACACTAGTTTGAGGCCCCCGCCTTGATATGAAAGTTTGATATGGATTCTGTATGGTATCATGTACCCAGAAAAAATTATTACGTTTGATTCATGTTCATGTTAAAGGTTAAATAACTGTTAATAGTTATCCTCCCTATCCGTGTGGAAGTGGTAAGTTTTTTGGCTATTTAAGTTGAAAGGAAATAACTTGGAGGCTACCGTTTAGGTCGCTAGCTCTCTAGTTTGCGAGTTAGCATGTGTCTCAAGACCCTGCAGTTGCGCAATATGTTGTAAATAAAATAACTGTTAATAGTTATCCTCCCTATCCGTGTGGAAGTGGTAAGTTTTTTGGCTATTTAAGTTGAAAGGAAATAACTTGAAGGCTACCGTTTAGGTCGCTAGCTCTCTAGTTTGCGAGTTAGCATGTGTCTCGAGACCCTGCAGTTGCGCAATATGTTGTAAATAAAATAACTGTTAATAGTTATCCTCCCTATCCGTGTGGAAGTGGTAAGTTTTTGTCTATTTAAGTTGAAAGGAAATAACTTGAAGGCTACCGTTTAGGTCGCTAGCTCTCTAGTTTGCGAGTTAGCATGTGTCTCAAGACCCTGCAGTTGCGCAATATGTTGTAAATAAAATAACTGTTAATAGTTATCCTCCCTATCCGTGTGGAAGTGGTAAGTTTTTGGCTATTTAAGTTGAAAGGAAACAACTTGAAGGCTACCGTTTAGGTCGCTAGCTCTCTAGTTTGCGAGTTAGCATGTGTCTCAAGACCCTGCAGTTGCGCAATATGTTGTAAATAAAATAACTGTTAATAGTTATCCTCCCTATCCGTGTGGAAGTGGTAAGTTTTTGGCTATTTAAGTTGAAAGGAAATAACTTGAAGGCTACCGTTTAGGTCGCTAGCTCTCTAGTTTGCGAGTTAGCATGTGTCTCGAGACCCTGCAGTTGCGCAATATGTTGTAAATAAAATAACTGTTAATAGTTATCCTCCCTATCCGGGTGGAAGTGGTAAGTTTTTTGGCTATTTAAGTTGAAAGGAAATAACTTGAAGGCTACCGTTTAGGTCGCTAGCTCTCTAGTTTGCGAGTTAGCATGTGTCTCAAGACCCTGCAGTTGCGCAATATGTTGTAAATAAAAAGAGTATAAATGTGACTATAGTCGTGTTTTGTCATGTCTACAGGGCTCTAATAATGCTTTGTTCATTTTAATATGAAAAGAATCATTTGTCTACCCACCAACTATATGTGGTTTCTTACGTTTTTATTATTTGCCGTTTTATTATTATTATTATATTTATTTATTTATTACTGATTGATTGATTTTCTTTGATTTGTTTATTTATTTTTCATCTTATTTTGTGTAGAAAAATAAAAAGTAAGATATTTGAGAACAGTGGAATGTTTTATCAGA